>NW_009260814.1:496988-533284 GCF_000687185.1 Egretta garzetta | reverse complement strand
AACCGAACAGAGTCTATTTAACATGGTTTCCTCTTATGTCACCTACAGAAATGGTCGTAGGCTTTTCAAGATCTCAAATATTGTAGTAGAACTCTTTGTAATCAGTTCAGGCAATCCCAAATTTTTAAAACTCTGGAAATCTTATTTTTGCCCCACTATTAACTCAAATAGAGCTCTCAGCCACAAGATTACTGGAATGCAAGTGGTTTTTGCCCTTCGATCAAATCTTAGCAGAGGATTGCGTTTTCTCTCACATTACCTGGCAAGCATAGGAGAATGACAGAAAAGTCACCTAAACCTTCTCCCTTCAAGAGCCCCCTTTCAAATTTCTGCTTTCAACTCTTCAAAAAATAACTAATGGCCAGATACACTATGAGAACATCATCTCCTAAACTTTTTTGGTTTAGATGTAGCCTTCTTAAAAGATGCAGCTTGATGAAGCATGAATTCCCTATATCATGATTTGGCAACCACTCCTGAAGGGTTTATATACAGATACGTTCTGTATCTTACAGAGAAATGCTGTATTTAATGCTATATTTGTTTTTGTATAACCAGTACCAAGGAAAGAAATGGTGGTGTTGTAAAGATTACAGGATATTTTGGGTATTGAGTTACATGCTGTCTTTCTAGTGCCTTTGCTTCCCCTTGCTTCTGAGCACAAAGCTCAGTGCCTAGGGATGCTTTTTCCCCAGTGCTGCTCAGAGCTATGCTGGAAGCGGTTTAATGTTAAGCTGTGGCCGGTTACCAAACTGGCTATTTAAAACCAGCATCTTGTAAAACCAGAGTCTTGCGAGCAGTTCCCGCCCACTCCCGTCTCTCTTCCTGTTCACTTTGCCGGGTGCTGGTTTCAGTGGAGCGTTATTCCGCTTCTCTCTCATTGCTCAGGATCAGCCACGGCAATCTCTGTTCCCTATCTGAGTCTGTGGGAGGTCCTATTATTTTTTGATAATAGCATCTATTTATTTTTTTTATAAATTTGAATCATATCAGCTGAGGTTAAAAGGGTTCTGACATCTTCTTGGGACATGTTTCATCTGATAAGCTCCCACATATGATGTTCTTTTACGTAGCTTTATTTTCTTTAATGGTAAACAAGATTAATGATCTCTTAATAGTGTTACTGGTTTCTAGCACTTCCATATCCATAGAAAGAATATCCTATAATAAAGTGGCATTTTTATGAACCTCAACATTTTAGAATAAAGGTAAGTATTGAAAAGTGCTGCCTGTCATTTTTTTATTTGCTTTTTGTTTCACTGTTTTCTTGTTTCATGTTTTCTAGGCAACCAATGAAGAACTCGGTATACAGAAGCAGGCAGTCTTTGAACAGTCCTAGCCCAGGAGAAACTGAGATGGATCTTCTTGTGACTCGAGAAAGGCCTAGGCGTGGAATCCGTAACAGTGGATATGACGTAAGTTTATCAGATATATGCAGTGAAATTTGCTCAGCAAAGTCTTAACTTACTTCTAAAACCAGGAAACTATTGATAAGCTACAAGCCCGAGTGCCGATGGGTATTTAATGTTACGGTACTTTATGTGCACTCAGCATCCTGGAAAAGGCCCAGGATACTCCAAGCACAGACTCTTTCACATTATGGCTGTACATCATGTTACAGTCTGAAATGCAAACAAAACCTTTGGCCTGAAACTCATTATTTGCCAAAGTATTACATTTTGAATTTAGCTACTTCTTCCAAGTACGTAGCCACTCAAATGATATGAGCTTATTTTCATTGCAATGAAAGCCCTCTGTTCTGTACCCCTGCTGCTGCTCTCTTGATTCAGAAGAATGGACAACCAACTTCTGGGAATTTCACTTAAGTGCAGATGTCAGTGTTTTGTGGAAGTCCCCTAGGAACAGATATTGTCCTCTGGGAGAGTTTTGAATAGGTAAATGTCAAAAACAGTCAGAGGAGATGCTGATTTATGGTCTGAGGAACGCACATGGCCAACCCAAGCCTAGATTAGTTGTCTTGTGCAGCCTGAACATACTCTTGGTGCAAGCTGACACTGTGTGCACCCAGAGTGAGGATAAAAATAGTCCCTACACTGGAGTAATGTAGAATTTTTCAATCCTTTGCCACGTGTACAAAATGCTGTAGCTCAGCCATCCCTGAAGATCAGTCCCTGGGAAAGAAAGTTTGTCTGGTGGTTGTTCATCCTCAAAACTCTGTAGATGACAAACATTTTGTGTGGGGCTTAGTTGTCAACCCTCTCAGGTGCTGCGGATACGTTTTTAGCAAGGTGGAGGAATGTACCAAGGTCAAGGGTTGTGTTCAGGGAAGTTTAAATCTTTTTCAGAATTCTTCAGGGAATATTGTAGGTGCCAGATTTCTTAAATTGTTTCCTGCGTCTGGACAATTCCCATCAGATTGCATGAGTCGCGTTGTGCCGTGTAAGTGGGATGACTGGCTCTCTGCTTTCTGAGGCATTATAATACATCGCTGTAGCCTGGAAAAAGACCAGTATAACCTGTTAAAACAGGTTTTACATTTTGCAAAAAGATATATATATGTGTGTATGCATGTGTATATATATGTGTGTGTATATATATTTTACCCCACTTAAATATTTCCTTCATTATTGGAGCTTTCTTAGATAATAAAAACATTGTCAAGGTGGCCTTCCCTCAGCATCCTGAAAAACATGTATTTCAAGAAAACAAGGTATTTTTTAATATGCTAATAAAAGGTAGTTTTTCATAGGCGATATCTTCCTGAAATGAATGTTGAAAACCTTCTGGGAGCAGGCATGGCCTCCTGCTATTAATTTAAAATTAATATGCCATAGCAGAAGATTTTAAAAATATATTTTAATATATTGTGTATATATTGTACAAAATATATTTTAAAGAAAATGTATTAAAAACCTTGAAAGAAGATTAATGAGCTTATGCAGATTCTGAAATGCCCTAAAAGTAATGATAAACTCTGAGATCTGTGCACATCACACACAAGCTGGCTTTCGCCTTTCTTTCAAGGTTGCGGTTGGGCGAGCTGTCCATGGCACGGTCTTGTTTTACTGACAAGTTACATAAAATTCCTTTTGCCTGACATGCTGCAGATTCACTGCAATGCACCTCTTCCAACTGCCAGTGTATTTCCTGTCTGAAAGCAGAAAAATGCCAGGGGAAAATGGGACAGGATATTGAAATTTAGTTCCCAAGCCTCGGCTTGCAGCGTGGGCTGGTTTCCCTCCCTCCTGTTTGAGGTTCCTCAGAGCTGCGCCGAGTGTCTGACAGGCTCGGTCTCCCAGGATATCCATGGGTGGGCACTTATGTCTATATTTATGCGTGGAATTCATACGGATCTCACCAGCAGTGCAAGTAAACGCCTCTGTAAATCTGACCTCTGAAAACAGGGGAGAAAGGGCTCTGAAAAAGGGCTGCTTTGTATGCTGAATCTTGTGTCCTTTCTTTTTTTGTCTAGTAACATCTTGTACCATTTTCTGACATCGGCTTTGTCGTTCTAAAGGTTCCAGCTTTCTTGGACTCCTGCTAACCTCTTCCTCACAAGTTATTTAGCAACAAGTCCTAGTGCTGAATGGTGTAATTTGTCTTTCATAAGCAGTTCCAAATTATCAACTCAATAAAGCAAATAGCCCATGTTATCTTCAAGTCATGAGACTTTTTTTACAGATTAACATGTTGCTTGCTTTTTTTTGTTTGTTTTGAGCTGTTATGAGTATGCCCAGGTTATCTGCTAAGGTTTATCTTCCCAACAGGACAAACTCCTTAAAGACTGCTAGACTGATATGCCCAACCACATCCTGAGAGTTTATGATCTGCCTGATTTTTGCCTTGTCCTTTAAATAGGAGAGGAAAGTAAGAGCTCGGAAATCTGCCGTTCTATGCTATTGTTTTTTTTTTTAATATGGTTCCTCTTTCTAATATTTCTATTAAGTTTTTTTTAAAAAAATTTCATTCCCTATAATGATATTTTTGTGATATTTCTCTGAATTGTGGTTCTGTTTCTGAGAGCTAAAAACTGGTCAGGATATAAGGTCAATAGTTACACACTTGGCTGTACAGAATATGTAGATTTTTGTATTATTTCGGAGCATACATTCTACTGTTTGCTATTCTGAGTATATTACTTGTCTTTACAGCATCTTTCATAAATGGATTATTATTGAATAATACCTGTCTTTCATCTTTAAATAATCCCCAAAGGGTTTAGTATCGTGACCTAACAAGCAGCTTAAGGAGACTTTATTAACATGTTTCTTATTTCCAACATGTTCCCAGACAACAGTGAGTACAGCAAATGCTATAATGAAAGAGTCTAGAACCTCCAGACTGCTGATGAGCTTTATACTAGGGCAGAATTTAGGCTGGTTTTGGTGTAAAAGGAAGAAAATGACCTTATTATACATATCTAAGAGATCAATATACAAAAGAATTTACTTGGTATAATTTTATTGATATAGTTAAATTAATGCAACTCCTTAAAAAGCTTATGGATTGATCTTCACATGAAGGATTTTACTTCTATAGTTGCAGCAGCAGAGTTTTGCCACAAGTGTGTAAAGTCTGTGTCTCATCACAGGACTTTTCCTTTTTCAAGTAATTCCATTTCCTTGTATTATACAGTAATGGTGTATGAACAATATCTGGATTTTTGTGATGGTAACATTAGTGTATAACGGCATCTATTTATGATACTTACGTGTTTCAATTGATAGGAAAGCAAATGGCATACATCAGAAAGTGACAGGATGAATTGAAATAAATTTTAAAACTTGAGGAAAAGTAATGATCACCAGTCTCCTCCAAAATCTTCCTGCCAACTTTTATATTGAAAAATCAAAGCTGGCTTAATGTTGGCTGCTAATATGCATCCCTTACTCATATGATATATTTTAGACATTCTCTAGAGGTCTGATGGCTTCACCAAGCAGGCTGTAGTAGAGAACCTGATTTATTTCAGCATTGGGTACTAATAGGTCTCTTGTGGGATTACATTCGCTGACATTTTTACAGTCATGAGGAAATAGTAGAGCCCTGGTTGTTAATCATCCAGTTGAGACAGTATGATTTCAGAGGCTTTTTGGTTGCACTTACAGATACAAGCTACCGCTGCATTTTATAGCCAGGCTTCTAAAATTTACCTGATTTTTATCTGCCCTACTCTGTAACAACACAGATGACAGTGGAACCAAAATGCAGGAAGAAAATGAAGGGAAAGTATTTAGTTGAATATTTCCTACAAAGGTTTTCAGTTTAAGATAACTTTGCACAGGGCAGTGCTGTTTTTTTTTTTTAATAAGAACATCCTGTTGTGTTCCTTTATTTGTGACTATTTTAAATGCTAACACAAATCTAACCACATGCTATATATAGGAGGATGCACGCATCCTATTCTTCATTCCATTTATCCTAGCATCTTGAATTTATTTTACTGATGTTTAAAGAATTAGAAATTGGTTGCTTTTTCAGATCGCCTGTTTAATGTGTTTTTTAAAACTATAGCCTGTAAAACTAATCTTATAGAAGATAGCTGAAGTTAGGTCTTTCACTGTCAAGTTCTTATAATATGATGGGCTTTTCCGTCTTGGAGTTACAGGCAAAAAAAGCAGGGGGGTGATTTCTGTTTATACTTATCTGCACAGAAGGAATTACCCTAGGAGTAACCCTTCAAGTTAAGCTGCATGAGTACTATCTTCCTGTTTAGAGTATGTGCTTCAGTCACTGTTCTCACGTTAGTTTTGGATAAATTTCCATGTAACTGCTGTTCGGTGGCTAGGTAAGTTGACTAAGCTGGGTTAAGATATTTTCTGCAAGGGACAGTTTGTGGCATTGTTCTTAGTGGTCCTCACTGGGTTAGGAAGTTCAGGAAAACCCCTAAACCTTAATTATTCTGAAATCTTAATGTGTGAGAATGGACAAAAGAATTTCAGTCCCTGTAGCTGTAACAAGCAGTCCCTTGTAAGGGGTCCTTCATAGTCATGGTACTATGTAGGGAGCCATACTCCTCCTGGCACGGTTGTACTCCCATTGATACTAACAACTAAGAAAAGAATTTAAACATTAATTCTAATTGTTTTTAAGTGAATCATTGACAATTTAATCTGCTACAGAGTGTCCCTGATAGTTTTCGTGGCAAACAATGGAGGATATAAACGGGTCTTTGAGTCCCTGGCCGTTATACTCGCCTGCATCATGTCACTCCTTTCCAATATTTGTCACACATCTATATTGTCACAGTTCCTGACTTTGTATATGTTACATCTGTGTTTGAGAATGTTTTGTGTGAAGCAGCACAAATGCTGTCTTGTAAAGCTTTTTACGTATACATGCTTTTATTCCATCCAACAGACTGAGCCTGAAATTATAGAAGAAACAAATGTTGACCGTGTCAACGAGCCTCGGAGTTACACCAGGTCCCGTCAGGCCAAAGGCCACTCGGAGACCTCAACTTTAAGTTCTCAGCCCTCCATTGATGAGGTCCGACAGCAGATGCATATGCTCTTGGAAGAGGCTTTCAGCCTGGCCTCTGCGGGCCACGGAGGACAGAGCAGGCAGGAGGCGTACAGCTCAGCACCGCACTTGCCCTACTCGGAGGTTGTGACCAGTGCTCCTGGTACTATGACCCGACCTAGAGGGGGGGTACAGTGGGTACCCACATACAGACCAGAAATGTATCAGTACAGTTTACCAAGACCAGTAAGTGAAACTTCTCTTTAGTAATATCATAAAGATATTTCTTCTGAGACACATTTTTTTAAAGATGGAGCCCCATTTACATGCTTAACACCAGATGTAAAGCCATGCTTACGTAAAGAAGTATGGCTAGTGGGGTGTATGCATGTATGCTTGCCCATACCCATCTCTTGCATGAATACTCTTAGTATCTACTTTAGCAGCAAGGTTGTCTTGTCTAAACTGTGCTTGAAAGAATGGGCTGCACTAAGCTCCAGGCTGTTCAACAGATCAAGAACTTGTTTGCATGTCTCCTCCTATTCACTGAACGCACATTAGGAAGCAATCTGGTTTTGTAGAACAGCTGTGTAGGCAGATGGGTATGAAACATTCAGCGCTTCTGCATGAGGTCCATCACTGAAGAGCATCATCGCAAGAGAGGGGACCAAGTGTAATAATCAGACTGACCCTGAAACAGGGGCTGCTGTTGACAATCTTGCTGTTATAGCTATTGACTTGGGACTCTAGAGATAGTTTAATTCCATAGGTTTCTTGGTTGACCTTATGTAAGTGGCTCTTTATCCCTCGTTTTCTAGCCTCAAATTGCAGCTAACATGTCCTTAGCTCACAAAAGTAATAAATAAAGAACGAACAAACTGAAATCCATGGATGGAAATTGTTACTGGCATTTTGTAGGTACCTAGACAGCAGTTGCAGTAGCACTGTGCACGCCATTGGCATATTAAACCACGTCTGCATTCCCACACATGGTATTGTGAAACTCAAAAAAATATTTTCCTTCTCCTATGTCAGGTAGAAATGTAAACAAGCCATGATCGCTTTCAGATGAGAAATAGTCCATCTATCAATATGAGTGTGAAAAGTTGTTCATTTTAAGGGTTTTTTTTGGTCAGAAATGCATATTTTTTGAAAGAATGCATTTCAAACATCCCTTACTCTGGCTAGAATAAGACAACAATGCAGAAAAATGTCCTCAGTTCAAACTAATTATTACTATGATTTCCTTCCATAACAATAAAAAAAACAAACATTAAGGGATGCTGCTTCTCAACTAGTCTGAACATATTTGAAAGCCAACGGCAGTGCCTGCAAAGGTTCATGCTGGTGCTATTTAAATCATGCTAAAGGTTATTTCTGGCACTTTGAAAGTGGTCCGATGAACTTCATACAGCATATAATCATATTTTATGGTTAGAATTCGATTACAAGCTTAAGAGACAGCTAATGGGTAGTAAAATTACTTTGACACTTCAGAGAGTCTTTCTAAAATGAAATTAAAAATATTGTATGGCAACAGATTTTTAAAAAATGTAATAGCCATATTTTGGTGAATGCTTCACTGTTTTCTTTCTAAGTCTCATTACTCTTCTAAATCTCCTGCATGTTTAGGACCTTTAAGCATCTGCTTATCTTTCTGCTGTTTTGAAGATACTGTTAAAAAGTTCCCTGAGGATAATTGATCACCGCAGATTAGGATAGGCACAGGCTGCTGGACTTTGGATAGATAAGGGCTGTTAATTCATGGTTTTCTGCGTATTGGTTTCAGGAATATGAGCTGTACTTTAACTAAGCCATTTACTGGTTTGTTCTCAAATGGGGACAGAGGATTGGAATTGAAAATATCTGGCACACACATGCATGGGCAGTGACCTGTGGGTAGGAAAAACATGGAAGAATTCTCCCTCCCAGTATCTTAGTGGCTGTTTGCCTGCCCAGGACTCCGGTGTTCAGCAGCGCCGGGGGAGATGCTGCAAAGGGGAGCACCTGGGGGTGGGTTGGCTGCCAGGTGGAGAAGGTGTCCAGGGTGAGTGAGCAGCCTCTGAGGATGGGAGGTACCTGAGAATGGGGAGGTTTGTTACATGGGGAAGGATGCAAGCCAACGATTATTTATTGTTGCCCTTCCTTAAAATTCAGTTCTTAGTGGCAATTAAAAGTTAACATTAGCAACGCCATTATAATTCGTAATCTGGATTCAAAAGCATTTTGCCTGCTTAGATGGAACAAATGCAGACGTTGCCTTTACCATTCAGTCTCTCTATATAATGCAAGCGTAAAGATCTTCAGCTCATCACTCTCTTCTGAGATCTGGCTCTTCGCAGTCCAGTTACGCTACACTCTCAACTTTTTACAAGATCCCACAAACTTTCCAGTAACTTCAGTGCAACTTTAAGTTTTATTATTGCAAAGGCATTTCAGAGGTGATATAAGTGCTGTGTAAGATTTCTAGCACAGATGCTCTCTACCTTTATAAAGCAGAAATGGTAAACAGATTGAGGCAAACCAGCAAAAATCTGCACGCAAATCTCCATCTCAGTGTTTCCCTCTGTGCCATGTACTTTCAGGGAACTAGAACCACTCTTCCAGTCTATGTTTCTTCAGGTCTCCTCCAAGTTATGGATCTTTGATTTTTTTTTTTTTGCAGTCAACTTCTTGGCTAGTCCCACCATCAAACAGTTCTGTATCTCTCCATAGTGTGCATCCATCTTCTTTTTTCTTTTGAGGCCTTCTGTGGTTTTTTTTATCTGCTAGCATTAATACTTAGATTCGCTGTAGCTCTTGTAGAGGGAATGCCTGCCAAACTGCTGAGGGGTGACCTGTGATATAACAGGATGCCTTCATCTGGGGCTCATGCCTTCTCCTGGCAGAGAAAGGCTAGTAAAATGGAAACTCTTAGTGTTGTTCTGGAGCCACCAAAATCGGGATCAGCGACGCTTGGCTGGGTCCTTGTCATCCAGCTGGTATACTGCAGCTGGAGGATGGAGTTATAGCATTGAGTGTGTAACACAAGCCCGACCGTTGGTGTTGTACCTCAGCAGGTCATGTTACTGCTTTGGAAACTTGCCCAGCTGAGTCGAGTAGAACTATGGCTATGGAAAAAAACCCTCTTTATTACAAGGCTGGACCAGTTCCGTTTCTCCTCTCTAGTGCTCTGGAAAGAGGAGTAACAGAGCTCTGGGCCCCAAGGTGAGCCTTAGCACCGTACAACAGGCACTGACGGGCACCTTGCAGGGTGAGCATTGACTGGCAATGTATCTGAGTCCTCAGAGCTGCTCTTCATTTAACAGAGGTAAAGTGAGAGTATTTTACCAAACTTCAGCCGTTTTCAGTAACAGTGACTAAACTAAGTATAAAACAGGACAGCGAGCAAAGCAAAACCAAATCCAGCTGAAATCAGTAAGTTTGCATTATTCCTAGATTGCAATTTAATAATCAAATTAGTTAAATCATTCAGTAAGTAAACAAAGACACTGCCCTGTTAATTCCTATGGTGCGATGTAAGGAGATAGATATTTCTGTAATTAGAAGGCAACATTGAATAATTTCACCCAAGACAAATGCATCTGTAAGTTGGAGGTGGTAAGAATATTTTAATACTGCAACCAGGGAAATGTAGCCTTAAAGCTAACCGAGAGTTTCTCCTTCAGACTTTAGTTATTGTGTGCTGATGGAACTTTTCTGTTCTGCATCCTGACAGGCGGTACCTTAGACTTTTGTGGGTTGCAGAAGATGCTGGTGCAAGTGTCTGCTGGTGGCTGGACTTTATCTGCCAGAGGGTTGTGTTGGGCCCAAAGGCTGAAGTTGCTCTGCTAAACTGCACTTATTAGTTTTTAAAATTCTTCGCTGCTTTGCTTTTTAAATTGTTAGTGTTTTAGCCACAACAGACTCCTTCACTGGCATTTCTTCCTGAAAGGGTGGCATGGGGTCTGGTACCTGTGCAGTCTGTCTCAAATTTGATTACTTCTGCCAGTGATTGTTATAGCCTTTGTATTATACAAGTCCTCATTTAAGTTGTTTAGGGTTTTGGTGGTGGTTTTTTTTTTTTTTTTTTTTTGGTGAACAAGGAAAGTGATGCAACTTTTTTTTTTTTCAAGGAATAAGGAAAAATAAAATTAGGCAAGTTTTCCGTGAAATCAGCTGGTTTGTTTTTTTTTTTCCTGATTGGATTTACAGCAGTGTACAATTTTAAGTGAAGTGACCATTTCTACAATCATGCCAGTTAGCCTAGAACCTAAGGGCTCATCTAAATGTATGACAGACAGGGCTCTTTAGTAACACTTTGGTTTAATTTAGCCTCTGAACGTTTTTTTGCCATTTATGTGTTGCATGTAAGAAAACACTAATGCCCCAGCCCACTGGAGAAATTATAGAAATTTTATTGGAGTTCCCTCTTGTAATGCTTTTGGCATCTGTGGAAGCTCAGCACAAAGACGACTGCCTGCTGTCCCCCAGATGGACCGTTCCTTGGCACGGCATAGCAGATCTCTTAACAGGATTTTTCATTTTAATAGAATTCCCTCTGGCCAGCCAATAGCAAAACAATGCCACTTACTCAAAATTGTTCATCTCCTGTGTAAGCAGCAAAATAAATGCTTCGATTTTCTGGTTTACTTTTTTCCCCAAAATTTTCAGTGCGAGTCACAGCACGTTTGTGAGCTGTTCTTTGTGATCCCTTAAAACACCTCTGAGGTCCATATTCCAAAGCACACCCACGAACACACAGGAGAAACCCCAAATCTACCCCTGTGTCTCTGTCTACCCTGTTATACCCAAACAGTGTCTGGAGTCACCGACCAACCTGAAGTGTTAGCTCGTGTGCTGTTCCTTTAAAATAGGGGGGAAAAAAAGAATTTCATACTTGGTACAACTGCATGCTGAGAGCAAGATGTGGGATGAAAGGCTCGTGGAGACAGAAGGAAGCGTTCGGTGCAGCCTGTGAGAGCACTGCCAGCTTCCCAGATGCAGGAGAGGCATTGCGGACCATTTCAAGTCCAGCGCTATTAGGCGAAATCTAAGTGAGGTTTTCATTGATGCAAATAGCTATTTGTTTTCTCTATACAGTTCTTTCTTTAAAAATCAGTATTTCTAATCCCTGGTTAAGGAAATGTACCATTGCCTTTCTAGATTTTTCCCCCCCCACCTAAATACAGAAATACTTCAAATACCATTGTAGCATGGTGAAAGTAAATATTAGGAGACTTTGTAGGTTGCATGAAAGGAAAAATTATTTTCATAGCTGTGCCTTTGAGGAACTCTACCCTGCTTTAAAGGGGTGGCAGTCAGAGGCGGGAGAAAGATGCTTGGTCTGTACTGCTTTTCCCTTAGAGACACTGACATCAAAAGTCAGTATTTGATAAGTTACCTTTCCTCTGCGTTAACCCAGTTTTGCAGCTATTTGAGAAAGAAGGTATTGGGACACTGTCTAAATGTGTAATTTTTAAAGACGGTTACTAAAAGATAGTGGGTTTTGATATTTAATGTGGGATTTATATTGCCAAATTCAAACCTAAATGTAGGTGTTAAGTCTGAGCTAACCATGTAAATCCTGTAGGCTCTTTCTACAGGCGGGAGATAGAGAGTGACTCATCCCATGGCAACGCATTTTTAGCGTTCTCTGCTGTTGGTGGAGGGAGCTTCTCTGGCTAAACCAGATACCTCTTGTTTAGGGGGCCAAAGTCCCACCGCTGCGCTTTGGACCCTAGTTTTTGTCAAAATGGCTATGTATTGATACCAGACAGCCTGTAATTTCTTATTTGCTATTGCTCTGATCTCATCCTTAATTTTGTGCATTGCCCTGAAGCATCATTAATAAAAGCATAAATAAAACCCCCCAAAATAAAACCATAATGTGTTGAAGAAAAGTGTCAATGAAGTGCTAGAGAGATATCATCCCTCTGTCTTTAAGTATATTTAGCAAAATTATGACCTCTAATCTATAGCAGTACAAATAATTTAGAATTTTTTTCCTACTTGGATGCCATGGGTTTCATGCACACGATTCCTCATCTTTCACATGTATTAGTGACGAAATCCAGAATTACCGTGGGCAAGATGCTTAATTTTGTGACTTAGTGGGTTGGTCCTGTGTTCCTCTGAATTACTCTGCTTTTTTGGATCTGTTTGAGACCTTCGTTATTGCCTCAGAAGCTTACAGAGCTTGGGTTTTTTGTGAAGAATTTTCTTTTCATCTCTTCAAGGCTGAAAGGAAGAGATTGAAATATGCATTGCTTACAGGCAGCTTCACTTCACTACATGCTGCTCCGAGGATGCTTTCTGAATCTTTAAAATACTGTTTGTGGAGGAAGTGAAAATACTGACATATTTTTCCTGTGGGTCCAAAGCAGCTGTTGAATCTCTCATAATCATAACAGATCTGCTTTGCCAGCAAGGTTACAAATGTCACAGAGACAGTGTTTAATACGTTTTATTTTAATTAGACTTCAGCTGGGCTCTGAAATAATTTGGTCGTGTTTTCTTCCACATCCTAACATCACCCAAGCACTGTAAATTCTAAAATAAAAGGCAATTACTATTGATGCCACAAAAGGTATTTAATTTCTGACTTCCTTTTGGTTTTTAATTTGAGTGAGATTTATTGGTGTTTCAGAAAATATTTATTTTTTTCTCCTTGACAGGCTTACAGATTTTCTCAGCTTCCTGAGATGGTAATGGGTTCTCCTCCTCCCCCTGTCCCTCCCAGAACAGGTCCTGTGGCTGTTGCCTCTCTCAGAAGGTATTTATCTGTTGTTTTATTTTAGGTATGATCTCTAAAAACCCCTGTTGTAATAAGAACTGGGGCAAACCCTGAAGGGGCACTTACAAACCACTTACAAGGCACTTCATAAAGACACATTCATGAAATTAGAAACGTGTTGGTTTTATTTCATTTTAACATGAAGAGGAAAGCAATAACAATGAATTTTCTCTTCTATTAGCTCATCAGTTTCAATAAAATTAGGAAATCCAGGCTCCGATTTCTTTTAAAACATGCTTTGCCTCAACTCACATAATGGCGTATTGTGCTGCAGATGTGTGGTAGATAATTCCCCCTGTCATTCTCCCTGCTTCTCCCCATTGTAAGGACTTGCAACAGGATCTGGATGAATTGTAAGATGTTTCTCAGTACCCCAAGCCCGGGGATTTCTGCCTAGCTTTCAGGTATCTCATACCTGCGTTTCTGAAACCAAATCTGTGCAAAAGGCTGATTGCCTTAGCTCAGTACATGCATTTTGCCTCTTCCTCACAGTAAGGCACTCTATAAAATGCATTTCAAGGAATTATTACACTTCGGTGGTGAATGAGCTTGGGCAGCCTTCAGTGCTGTGCTGTTAGGTACTGCCTGGTGCCAACCGCAATTCGCGGCACCACAGGCCTGCTGAGAGTTGCTGTGGAGCACCGAGGCCAAAGGAAACTTTTCTGAGTGGCTGCTAATGGTATCGTAGCAGTGTCCAAATATTCGCTGTCTGTTGACATATTCTTGTTCATTCATTACGTTTTAGCTCTGAAGCAATTGGGACACACTGTTTCTAAAGATGTTAGAACTTCCCAAGTGCAGTTGATGTTAATTACCATAGTAGTCTCCTGCTATACGATACCATGTCATATATACTGTAGTAATACGGTATTGTCTGCTGTCTTGAGCTGATGAACTAGGGTAAAGCTCTGGGTTTTGCGTTGCATATCACAGGCATTTGTTTGAAGCTACAAGCAAAGGCTCTATGCAATGGTAATAACGTGTTTTGGAAAAGTAGCGACCAGGCTAAAGAAGTTGTTCTCGGACTTCTCCAGTCTTTCTGTTCTCCACACTTCTGTCATGCCAGAGCAAAATCAGAGAGCTCGTTCCTAGCTGACTTATCATACTGTAGCTGATAGTCATGTGTGTGGCTATGAATCTGTTTTGTCAGTCAGACTGACAACAGTTCCTATTTTTTTTCTTTCTTAATGCACAGGTCTACATCAGATATTGGCAGCAAGGTGAGAATACCTGAGTCCAGTGGGGCAGATCAGGCCCAGCATCATGATCAGGCATCTTTTGCACCTGGTTCGAGAGCTCCGATGTCTGTTGGTCCGCTTGATCAATCAGCTTTTCACTCAGGTGAAAAAATAGTGCAGACTCAACTCGCAGCTTTGAGAGCTTCACAATTTATTTTGCATATAAATGAATGTATGGGATATAGCAAACACAGATGATTATTTGGAGAAAGGCTGTATGAGGTGTTTTTTTCTGGTGCAACTGAGGGAGACCTACAAAAGATTGCTCCTTTAAATGCATCACCTGCATTGTAAAATACTCCTCATCCTGCAGAAGCACCAGGAAATGGTCATTTCAGAAGGTATGACCCAGCAGTATTAGACCAGATGTTCCTTGTTCAAGTATGGCATTCTGCTGGTCACTGGTAAGAATTCTGCATTGTTAAAGCCCAGTAAAACAGTTCATCTGTGCCACAAAATCTGGTGGAATTTTTAGGGCTGGTACAGAGGGTGTTGGCTGGAAAAAGCAGAAGTTGCGGTATTGGGACTGAGGTGTGACTCGTGTGTTGTGTTGCACCATGTACAGAAAAGACTAAAGCGGGCAAGACAGGTAACAAGGTTCTGAGGGGCATGGAGAAATGAGGTGGATCCTTCCATAATTTTATCAGTCAAGAATATCAGGCCAAGTGCTTGAAAACAGAGTATGTACAGTAGAGCTGTTAGTAGTACTGCACGAGAAGGCTTAATGGCATTCAGCTCCGCTTGCTTTGTAAGGAAAGGGAAGAAAAACAAGCGGACATAAAGAATAACATGTGCGAGACTGAGGTTTTCCAAACTGACTGTGCGATGAGTTTTATGACTCTCTAGTTCCTCTTGAGAAACTTAAACCCTAGTCTTGTCACAACGGTGGGCTGCTGAGGGGGTAAGTTGAAGATACGTGTCCCCTTCCCTTCAAAATACAAGGCAGCAGTGCTTTTGCATAGTCAAAGGTAATCTTAGCTCATCTCCCCTCTGATTTTGGAGAAGGTAGTTCCTGCTCAAGTGCAGAACTTGTTTTGGGTCTAAATGTCCCAGTTTTAAAGGCCTAGTGAGTTCCTGGTCCTTTTGTTACGAATTTTGTTTATGAATAAATTAATTTAATCATGAGATTAAGCTGATACACTGTTTTGATGGTATATGGATAACATTTAGCTGGGAAAATATTTGAAGTAGCTTCTCATTGGAAAACTATGTTTTCTTGAAGAGCTGTAGAAAAGAGCTTACAAGATTAAAAAAATCTTACACTGTCAGTTCAAAGTTTCGAAATTAGTAGGTTTATTAGATGTTGCTCTGTTAATCTGCCAGAAAAAAAAAATCTATCTTAGCTTCCTCAGAAGTAATAGAAAGGTATCTTCATTGTATTCAACATCATCTACTGAGAATAATAATGTGGATGTGCTAATCTGTTGTCAATTAATTAAATATAGTGGGTTTGAAAGATCCTACTCTCATTTCTTGTCATACCTTCTGCAAATGGCACACGCGAATCTGAAAAGAGCAGATGCTCACCCTTTCATTTTAAAGCATGTCAAGCTATAAAATATGCTACACTACCAGGAGCTCACTCTTTGTGTCTGCAGTACTGTGTGAAACACTTTTTTATAATTTCCAGTGATGTGGAGATTTTACTGCTGTATGTTAAAAACACGTACTTTGCGTTACCACTGAAGAGTGGCTGCATTTCAGGAGACAGTGACCTCTGTGTACACTGTGGAGCTTGCTGGATTTATTCTAAATTATTCACTCACTCATTTTTGTAGGTTTTGTGCCTAGAGATATTAAGACAGCTTTACTGTGAAAACTGGATGCTCTATAACGTGCTGTCGAAAAGAAAGGTGCACTACTCTGAAACCCATGGTAACAACAGCTAAAAATTGAATACAAGGAAACAAATGTAAGAAGAAAAAGAAAGGCCTTTTTTTCCTAATGATTCAAAGTTTTGATGAAGATCAGCCATTATGGGGATCAAGGCCTAAGGACTAAGTTCTTGTATCTTTATCTGAAGGCCGTGTATGACTATATAGACAACTGCAAATCTTGCCTTTTTCAGTATTTCCCAGCATCATAGAGATGTTCTAGTCAGATGGTGGGAACCTTACATCCAACTGATGGTGATCACATCCTCACCAATTAAAAAAAAAAAAAAAAAAGACTGAGGCCAGTTACTTCATAAGCATTATCTTCTAATTTATAACTGAAAACGACAGATATTAATTATATCTACTCTCTTTCTTAATAGGAAATACTGTACCAGCAGTGTTTGCCATACCTGCAGCAAACCGACCTGGCTTCACAGGCTATTTTATCCCAACACCACCCACTGCATACAGGAACCAAGCCTGGATGCCCTATGCTGGAGAGAATGAATTACCAGGGCAGTGGGCAGACTCAGTAAGCATCCTTGCTTTTCTAACTCCATATATTTTCTGTGATTTGCCAGAGGAGGGGTTTTAAGCAGTGCTAAGTGATCACCCAAGATAATTCTTCCTTGAATGGTCATAATCTCTAGCAGTGGAAAGTTATGAGGGGGGACACAGATACTTTAGCTGTCCATCTCTGGTTCTCCCTGCTCTGCCCACTCCCAGCGAACACAGAGCTGCTCCACATGCTCTGAGCCTGCAGGATGCAGCCAGGGTGTCTGGGACTGCGTTGTGTCTGACCTGCCCTGCTGCTCCTGGAGGCAACTGGGGACCAGCTGAGGCTGAGCAGCCCCCTGGCCCTGGCGGAGGACTTGCTCGGCATGTGTGACCCTCGGGGAGCAATAGCTCTTGGCCTGGAGGAGGGAGTGAGGAAGGACTTGCCCCTGCATTTCAGCCTCACACCCTCTCACGAGTGAAATTTTTTTTTTTTAAAAAACAAACAAAAAAACAAAAAAAAAAAGGGGGGTTGGACTAGATGACCTCTAGGGGTCCCTTCCAACCCAAAACATTCTATGATTCTATGATCTCATGAACTGTAAGTAAGGTCTTTTAGAGTGTTAAATCATTCACTAGGTTAGGGGCTGGTACCCATTTAAGGTTGGTGGGTTAGGTACCATTTTTCTTTCCCAAGACAGAGGTTAAATATTTGGATAGGCACATGGTAGGACTAGGTGATGCTGCCTCTCAAGGTGACTTTGTGCTGTTTGGAAGCTGGGGGCCATCTTTCCCTCCTGCAGGCTTCTCTCAATACAGCTCCCAAATCCTAGCTCCCGGCTCTGCCTCAGCCCTGCTGCTCAGTGTTTCAAGTCCTCCTGCAGGCTACAGTGACAGATCATAAATTAAATAACTAATTGCACAATCCTAGTCTGGGACAGATGTAATTTTTAGCCCAAAGTATACCTACGTTTCAAAGAAATAAAGTTGAGACATCCTAGAATGAATTGCCATAGTTTATCATGTTTGAAACAATTTCTAAAATTTAGGGCTGCTTTTCCACTAGGAAAAAAAAGATCAATTCTGCTGCTTAAGCTCACATCTGGTATTTATGCAGAACCAATTCAGCTAAACAAAATGGGAGATGGATTCTATTTCCTTGTGCATATCATCAACAGAGTATTTTAGTGAATTGCAGTTGGAGTCTAATAGTTGGCTTTGAGCAGCTAAGTGAGAGATAACACGGTCATATAAATGTTCCTGGAGGTGGCTATGTGTTGCCAAATCTTTATTACTTCTCCTGATGCCTGCAAGGAAAAGAATTCACTTGGACTGTCAGATGCAAGTCTGAATTTGTAGGCTGAATTGTCAAGAAAGAAGTATGTTCATCTGTAAGCTAAGCACTTCTGCTGATGTGCCCCTGACACCTGGAGGCTTTTGATGCCCTCATATAGGTTCCCTTCCTAGAGCTGCCCTTTAAAGCATGGAAACTCTTTTTCTTTTCATTGTTTCATTTATTTGGTTTTGGGGGTTATTTTTCATTGTTTTTAACCCTCCTGATATTTTAAATCCAGGAGGCTTGTTGCATCTGAGCAATCGTTTTAAACTTTTTCTTTAAGAAGAAAAAAAAAAAAAAAAACCCAAACCAAACTAGGAAAAGTATTTTATTTGTCTTCGATTCTTTTTCCTTTTTTATATCCCTGCTCCTTGCCTGCACTCCCATGAAAAAAAAAGAGTCAGATATCACTTGAAAAAAGGGGAGACTGAAAATAAACTGGACAAAACTGGGATGCAAATCTCCAGACCCCAGTTCGTTCCTCTGGAAGGAGAAGAGTGTAACCCTGTTGCGGGTTTCCCTGTCTTCAGGGAACGAGGTGGGAAGAGCAGTTAGTGCTGGTGGACCGTACACCGAGGAACGGAGAGGGATGCGAGAAGCTGTCTGAAAAATAACTGGCAATATAGGATTCAAAGGAAACAAATGCTCCTTTTAACTTCACTTACCCATTACAGAGCTCTAACAACTTCTTGTTACTCAGACTTTCAGCTCTCCTGTGACTTTGCAGGAGAAGAGGAAAAAATGTAAACCAAACCACTTCAGTTTCTACAGGGAATTTGCACCTCCCAATGACTGCAAATATGTCAAGAAATTGGCTTTATTTGAAAACCATTACTAGAGGAACTAGTGTTAGCAACATAACACGGTCAGAAAGTCTGAATAAAACTGCAAAAAATAAAGATGTAAAGTAATACTCAGAGTTTGAGTTTCTGGATGCTTTCTGGTTTCTGAGCCTTTAGATTACAGCTTGACCATGCTTCCAAGGTTTTCCTGACAATTAGTAAGAATGGAGGCTTAATAGCTATAAGGTGAAAATTGAAATTCTTTACTTTTGATGCATTTCCACTAGCCAGACTGTAAACAAGGGAGATGGGAAACAGGAGATTTGATAACAAAGAATTAATGTATAAGATCAATTTACTGTAATGTACTATTTTCTCACTTTGAAGTATTGAAGCACTAAGTTTTATGGGAGAAGGGAACTCTACCCGACAAAGCATTTATTTTCCAAGTTGCTAGCTGCTGCTTAGCAATTTGGTGGCCTCTAGTGGCGTGTTCACACGTTGTACTACTAAAATGTTTGTCTTGTGAATAATCTATTGCAAACTAAACAGAGACAACTGCATTTAGTGATCACTTTCATATCATGCCTGCTTCCTTGTCGCATCACACCATACTGAATGTGTTGGACATTCTCTTCGTTGCTTGATGGATATCCAAGATTGTATAGAGCGTGTGTAAATCCTAGTGTCAGGTTTTCATAGGTTCTTAGATGCCTGAAGAAGCAATTTTTTCAAAAGCACCCAAGGGGTTGGTAATGTCTCAGAGGGCCAGACCCAAAATGGGATTTAAGGAAAAGTCCAAAGCTGTCATTCTGAAGTCCATGCTGAGGTCCCGTGTTCCCCGGAAGGTATATAAAATTGGCAGATGTTTCACATCTTGACATTTCAGTCTGCTTGCAGACAACTACAGTTCTGAAGTTTTGCTTCTGGCATATCCACCAAGGCCTTAGCCCTGGTGGGTGACGCACCTTACACCTCAGCCTGACTGAAATCCAAAAATTAGCTGAGACATTTGCCTGGGTGCCTGTATTATGTGCTTATATAAGACCTTAATGTATTTGGAAAGTCAAAACCATGTGTTTTTCCCATTTAAAGCAAGAATTATTACAAAGTTAACTTTTTAGTTATTAAACACTGTGGAAATTTATCAGTTAACTTGTAAGTGTAGTATTCTGAGCATAGTGTAGATAAGTGTAATCTTCTGAGTCACTCGGTTAATAAAAAACCATCACTAAACTTTCCTTACTTTACTTGCCATTGGCATGGGCTAGAATGATGGTTGGTAAGCTTTTACTCAAGGAGAAATAGTAATAGATTATGGGTTGCCTTCTGGAACAACATAAAGCCTTCTTCAAAATGAAGGGCTGTAGAGTCCTGTTTTATAGACTTTTGCAAAACATAAATAAATACTATTTTTGTTTGATGCATTAAAAATTTCTGAGGACTAAAAAGACTGGTACCATCGTTCATGGATTTGTGAAGGAAATTTAATATCTCTCAGTCACTAAAGGGCCTACATTATTATTTTAGTTTTAGCCAGTGTAACATGGGGCTGAAATCAGTGAAGTTACAACAGAGTAAAATTGTGAATTCCCCATGTAATTCTGTTAAATGTGGTCAGAAATCATGATACTTATGAGAAGTCAAACCTCCTTTTCCGTGTTGAGTTTCCAGGTTGGCATACCTATCCCTGTTGTCTGGATCTAGTGAGTTAGGAACAGTAAGTCCAGAGACTTGGCTGACTTGGATTAGACAGTGGCTGCAAATCAGCAAACTACTTTTCTGCTCTACGCTTTTTGGTGCCCTGAAATGTAGTGGTGCTGTAAAAAACTGAAATATTTAGGAGGAATAGTAAGCAGAGAACAGACTTTCAGAAAAGCCTTCTCCGTTTGACTTTTTGTAGCGATGATAAATTAGGACATGCAATGTTTCCCCTGCTAGGTGTTTTTGCTGCCACAGAATACCCAGTACATTGACATATGTGCATAAATGGCACATGTCAAGATAGACATTTGTAAATGGATGCTTAGGAGTATGAGGTTTACATTCTTTTCATGTCATCCTATCTGTTACATCTTATTCTGCCCCGGGGAGGTTTGTGTTACCTGGCAGGTGGCACTAAGGATCAACTGGTCTGTATAATTTTGTGTAATTACAATGCTCTACAGGTTCCACTACCTGGATACATCGAGGCCTATCCGAGGTCCCGCTACCAACATAATTCTCCTTCACGACTTCCTCGCCAATACAGCCAGCAAGCGAGCATGCATCCCAGCCTGGAACAAGCTCCTTTGCCATCCACCGCAGCTTCTCAGCAGAGCCTGACAGATGACCCGTCTGATGCTCCTCTCACCAACATTTCTACAGCTGCCCTTGTAAAGGCAATAAGAGAAGAAGTTGCTAAACTGGCCAAGAAGCAAACAGATATGTTTGAGTTCCAGGTCTAATCTCTTTTGTGCACGGCACTTGTATCATGCAACCTGGGTTAGCCAAGAAAGTGACTCCTTTAATTCTCAGTTACAAACTTGCTGTGAATTGTGTCAAAGTGATGGCATTTTTCTCTGTCTGAAAAGTTAATGCTATGAAATGACTTTAAGTAGAGCAACAGGACTCTGAAGATACGTAATTCTGCTTGCCAGCTAAGGAAATGCTGCCAGGTAGCTGTTTAATATGGATAAGATTGATGATATGCAATTGTTTGTCTCTTAGCTCTCGTATTATGACCCATCATCACTAGAGATGCTGCTGAACATGTCTGCGCCATGCAATGTTTCACTTGCAGGCTCAAAGGTAGAGCTGCTGAAAATAACTTCTGCATGTCAAAACTTTGATTAAAGAAGAAACTACAGTAGAACACGGTCAGCTAAAGGCCACGGTGGGTGTGGTGGTGGCCATGTTAATTGTTTGCTGCAGGACATTGTATAAAGGATGAGGATTTCGGCAATGCAGAGTTATTCAGCCTTTTCATTCTGGAGACTGTATTCAAGCCAAAAGAATTTGATATGAGTAAGTCATACAAATAAATGTCCTGTAAATAGCCCCGATTCTCCTCATCCTATTAACAGTACAAAGCAGTGAAAGAAGAGAAGATTTTGAAGAAGGTTAATGATATTTTGATAATCGGTGGCTGCCTTGTCCCTGAACGCCACTGATGAGTTATGGAGGAGATTTTTTTTCAGAGTGAGAGAATACAATGCACAAAGAGCCAACAAAGGATATTGGTGCTAGAAGCTTCCAGGAGAAATGAAAAATGGTTATTCGCATTTGCTTTATATTCAGGCTTTCCACTCTGAATGCATGTGAAGCTGGTAAACCTGAGACCTTTGAGCAAGTCTTTCCAACCTGGAATAATGAATACACCTGCTTGGACAAGAAAACCTCTGTTTAACACAGTGCTTTTTTCTTTTTCTTGAACAATAATATCTACTAAAGTGATGCCAGAAAGTGCTACCTGAAGCTGCAGTTGATTCTGATTACGCTGGAATAGTGAATGCACACCTAGGAAGTTCTGAATGTAGAGGACCTGATTATTATATTAACATGTAAATAAGCAAACAGTTACATGGATTAATAAAAATACTAATGTTCTGTGAAAAAGAGAGCATTTCCAGAAATTATGCTGACTTTCTATCATGCAAGATAAGGGTCACTAATTGTTAAACTGCATTGCTGTATGAATCCAATCCCAAAAGAAAATCAAGCCAGTTGAATGGGACAAAAGTTCATCTTTTGCAGTTGTACAAAACAGTTGGAGATCATGAACAATTGTTTTCAGTTCCTTTGGCAGTTAGCTTCAGGAACTGAACTTGTTGCAAAATACGTTGTGTTGGGCATGTTTGATGTCAACTGGAGTTAAAGGTAATGTCCTTCATTTCAGTAAGTTAGTTATCCTCAATTGCTTATGGTACTTTGTCTGATCATTTCATTTCCCTGAGTTTCTTTGGTCTTTACTGAGGTGAGAAAGAGAACTTGGTTTAGCTTTTTGGCCATCAGTAAAATGAGAGGAGAAGGAGAGGGGGGACTAGAATAGGGGATAGAAGCAGAAATTGATGAAGCACAAACTTTTAAAGCAGAGCTATTTTTTCCCCAAATAATTATATTATAAACCCTGACTGAGATTGTGATACATAGTTATCCTAGAATATACAGATGTCTTCTGTTCCAATACCTTAAATATTGCAGAAACTTTTGGAATGCTAGCTAATCTTTCAACAAATGTGAAATTTCATTTTTATTATTTAAAAATCAGATATAAATAAAATGTATTTTTGTAATTTCTATGTATATATGTGCTGTATATTTATATGTGACTAGTCTGCTATAGTCAGAAAATTTCCATAAACCAAGTGCAAAAAACAGAAAAAAAACCCTAAACCCTAGTAATTTTAATGATCGATATGCTATGTGCTATATATGGAGTACACAAATATACATTTGGGTGACTTGGATACTAAACAACCAAAGAAACTCAATCTTTCATATAAGTCTAGTAAAGACAGACTGCTGTCTCAGTTACCTGTCAGCTAACTAATACTGATCTTATCAGTGTAATACAATACATCCAAATGTGAGTTTGTGTTGAATTAATAGCTGCCTAAGAGTATCATACTTTAAAATAACAACTTAAAAGGACTGCGCCAAACTCAGAGTGCCATAAAAAGACTCATTCTGGTTGGCTTCAGTGGCAACTTCCCTCACTGAAAGCAAGGCTGAGTTTCTCTGTTAGGATTTGTCTGTATGTGCAAGTTTCACTAGAATCCCTTGAACAATATTCTGCTTATTTTTCAGTCATTTAAATCACTGTAACCTAAGTGCAGACATAACTGAAGAGCTGGCTTACTTTTATTTAGCCTAAGCTGGTTCATAACTGGCTTAAGGTAACTTGGTAAGTGAAATCTACACTAAATTGTGCCAGCCACATTTTGCATCAGCTTTATTACCTCAGTTTTTTAACAATTCCTCTATTTAGCCCAGTGAAATTTTGCAGGTAGATAGGCCCTTCTATGAAGCAGGAGTGAGATGTGCTGTGAAATATATTTCTGTACCTCAGACTCCAGTTTTGCAGAGTTATCCTAAAGCTCCAAGTGTGGAAGCAGCAGCAATCACGTGCATGGGAGTGCTGAAGCGATATAGCTGGGAAGGGTAATGTTACGATGTATTCCCACAAGAGTCACAGGAGGTAGGATGTACCAGTTCTAAACAGCATCTTTGGGACACTTAGTTCTGCTTGTAAATCTGTACCAATTCTTAAATTTAAGTGATTGAAAGATGTGTGAGGATAAAGCCAAGCATATCTCTTGCAATAATGGAAACTAAAATGTTTGGAAATACGTAGATGTGCAGGGTTTGAATGCCTACGTGCAAACAAAATGAAAAAAAAGGAAAAAAAATGCAAATAAAAACATTTAAATAGCTTTCTAGAAAGACAAACCATTTCAGTAAAGTTAAACAAAGTACTCTTCATACTACTGAGGAAGACCTGCTAGACTTTCAAAATTAATTTTGTTTGGTATTGTATCGATGATGTGCAGTCTACTGAATATTCCCTCAACCATCATTAAAACCATTGTGGTGCACTTTAGTCACAAAGATATTTTACATTCTTCATTCATAATGGCTTTTTATCTTGTTTGTAATATGTTTCTGTATTTTTTTTTAAGTACAAAGTAAGATTATATCAAGACAGTAAGGACATTCCTGGGAAAGAAAAATCAAGCTGTAATATTTATACTGTCTGAGCACAAAGCAATGATAAAGTGAAAATATAGTGTACAAATAATTTGTAATATAATAAACATTTTGTATGGCTACAATTACAATATAGTTTTTCAATATTGATTTCAAAGACGAAAGTATACCTGTTTAAAGTTATAACCTCATCAAAATATATTCATGCCATTTTTACTGATAAAAATTTAGTCATTAAGGTTTTTCTACTAAATGTCCCAATTTTCTTTAAAATTATGTTAAATGTTTAGGTGCAAATACTGTTTTCCGTGTACAAAACTGTTGATGTTCTGACCACTGTTTGTCTTCAGACTTGTAAATCATCAGTAGAAACATCTGAAATGAAATGCACGTGAAATTACTTTTTGGTATTTGTGTAATGACCACTCTCAGTAGGTAAGCTATGTGTGATATTAATTAATATCAGTAGAGCAGTAACTTTAAGAGGATAAGAGGGTACTCTTTGACAGTCGTTTTTTGAGGAAAAACATATTATTGGGATTTGAGAGACGCTGTAGCACTCACTGTAGAAATATGAATAATATTTGTATCTGACAATATCATGGATAGAACTTGATAGAAGTGCACGTAAATCCTCTATATAGAAATGGGAAAATTATCATAAGTAATGATCGTTTCTTTTTCAGACTAACTTTGAAAAGGTGAGACATGGAGGAAAGAAAATGTAAGATAAAAATGTGAAACGGGTAGAAAAAACAGCATTGGATTGTCTGGCAGAACTGAAGTGAGGCCTCTTGTCTTGTTTAAGGGACAGCACATACAAACCAGCTACAGTTTTCATTATATTTCAAGACGTCTGATTGTAAAGAATTAATTACATTATAATGCACATTTTTAGTCCCACATGGCAAATAGAAGCTGGCAGTTAGCTCTTGTAAAAGTCTGAGGGAGCTTGAAAGCAGCAAGTTTTCTGAGCTAGCAGGAGAAATCACTTCATTTTGCTGACCTTATTCATCCTGTACACATCTGAGCAGCTCCGAGTCCAAGGATGCTATAAATCAGTTACAGTCCTGACCTTGCATTTCTTGTATGCAAACAAATCTCAGTGGCTTCCCGTACCTCACTGACATATGAAATGGGATAGGAAGAGAACAAGTATAAGATAATATGAAGGATATTAATGCGTCAGGAGTACCTTAATGGTCTGGAAGCCATGGATCTTCTGTTGTGTGCTAACTCATACCTTCTAGAAAATGGTTGTGTTTGGTAGCTGTCCTCGGCAAGGTGCATTCCTTGTCAATGACCAATATGTATAAATTAGGAGTCAGTCCTATCACAAGAGAGTGTATCAACTAATGCTTCCGCTCCATTGTGTAAGCCCTGTGCGTTCTCTCTGTAGCTCCACATGAGAGAGTGGCATCATTGAAACAAGTGGTTTCCAGTTACTCAGAGTAATCTCTTGTAAAAAAAAAAAAAAAAAAAAAAAAACCAAAAACCAAACCACTGAGTAGTATGGTATCTTACATATATTCTACTACATCATCGGGGGGGAGGGGGAAAGACATGATCATACAGTATGTTAGTATATTAATACCACTAGCCTTTTTTTTAAAGACTTTGTGAAAAAGGGAAAATTTGGTCTGCTAAGACCAAGACTGCTTACCCATCAGAGTGGGTGCTCAGTATGCTTATTTACTATAAAGTTATTGAGACGGAGCACTGTAGACTTTGTAACAGTGCTATGTGGAATCAGTATGTCAAATGGTAACTTTCTGTGCTAGACTTTCTTTTCATGGGTTAATTTTTTGGCCGTAACTCCAAGACTGAGTAATATTTTTTTTTTCTTATCAAAGTATTTCAAATTTATATTTTTCAATTTTGAACTGTAGGCATGCAAAATGAGGATAAGAGTACTCATTTAGAATGCTTTTTTTTTTAACTTTTGCCTTTCACAAATAAATAATGCAAAATTTGACTTGTGGAGATGAGATTTATATAGGTCAGTAAATGAGTTGGGTACTGCCTTGCTCTTTAAAAGAAAGTTTTGAGATGGCCAAGTCATAAAGACATACCTGGTTAATCCTGCAGAATCAAAAATGTTTTGCTATGCCCAATGACTGAAAAGCAGTCAGAAAGCTGCACATTTGGGAATTCCTGTTATCCAGGAAAATTTTTGCTTGGGCTGTATACAAGACATGGGAGATGGGACAAGGATTTCAGTGGGGTTCTGAGGTGGGTAGACTACCCTACGTAGTAACACATTTGCCCTTTTGAGTGGCCTTTAATACCAACAGATGTAAAAACTACAGCCATCAAAGTGCTATGGCAGAAAGGTGGGTTATATCCTGATTTTTAAAACTGTTGAGATGCCCCAAAATCATATAATATTTCATGTTTTTAAAATCACCTTGATACCATATTCCTATTGAAAATTCTGAAGGAATATGCTATCATACTCATATATACATATGTCCAAAAATATTTTTTGAAAACTAGTTCTTCAGTCCATCTATTTGTCCCCATACATTTCAGGTTCGTTAAGGTGTACAGAGTCAATAATGAAGAGTTAGTTCCCAGTTTTTCTGTTACAAAGCTCTTGAAAGATGCGAAATGGGTTTTAAATAGTTAGGTGGTCAAATGTATAGCAGATGTCTCAATAAGAACTATAGATACCATGAAGAGATGTTTCAGAAATTCCATTTTTTTTTCATTTTTAAAAAATAATTCTTATTTTAAGAAGTGCCTGACTTTTCACAGATTTCCATGCTCAATTTATTCCCAAGGAGTAGCTTGAAACTATATCACATTCTGTAAATAATTTTGTAACTTTATAAATACACATTTACATACTAGGCAATAATGGGTCTGAAAGATTGTAAATTATATACAGAAAGTTGATTCCATTGAGTACAATATTTAGAGAGGAGGTGATTTTTTTTCTTCCAAAGTATGTCACTCTTCACTGCAGCTCAATGCATTTCTAAGCATTGTAAACCAGTGTCTAGCACCATAACACACATTGGCATCAGTTAAAATCTCGTATGTCTGGCAAGCAGCACTGACTTTTGCAGCCTCCAGTGGGACCTTGTTAAAGAGTGCCTGGGTATAAGATTTCTTTTTTTTTTTTTTTAAACTATTAAAGCAGAAATTTGTGGGTCCTTAACTCTGGCTTTTTGCAAGGAATCAGTGGCTTTTAGGTCCTGCATCACCTGTAAACTTAACCAATAGATACCTTGAGATGTGATGCAGCAGAATACAGCAGCCTGTGCCAGGGATTCACCAGGTTATAAAAAGCAAGTGACTACAGTAGAAGAGTAGGTGGTAAACCTTCTATTTCAGCAGTGGATGGGCACTAAGTAATTATTAATTGATTACTATGGCAGGTCAAAGACTCTTGAAGTAAACTGCTTGGAATCAATTTTATGTATTTGGTTAGCTTTTGATTTCTTCATTTGTTTAAACAGAGCAAAAATAACAGCATATTCTGTTTCAGAGTTATAAACATGGGAGATCTGAATGTAAGTAAACTTGAGGTTTATTCTCTGTCCTTGCCTTTACTACTTTCAACACTGCAAGTAGGAAAAAAAAACCACTTTACCCTCCACCGAATTAATTTCAGTATTTCTTTCTATGTCAGAGAGACTGGGAAGGCTTTTTTCATTTCATGTTGGTGTTGGGTTCTTCAAACTGTATTCAAGGTCAAATTTGATAGAAAAAAAAAAAAAAGACAGTGAAGTGAAATTTTTTTTTTAAAAATAAGATAGAACCCATCTTGCTGAGGCTTGAATTTTGGTTTAGGATTTAGCAACCCAGCAGAAAGGGCTCAGACCCAAGGGTCTCATTAGAAAGGACACATGTACAGCACAGATATTCCTACGGTCTTTGTCTTTTAATTTTAATTTAATGTATTTCTTGCTGTAGATGTGGATTTTGAATTTGACTTCTACATTGGTGTACACAAATAGGTGCACTCTTTAGCTTGCTGATATATTGCTGGTGTGATAGAAGTAGTAACCAACATATGTGCTGTAATTTTTAATTAGCTATGGCACTGTGTGGCGTTGGCCCATGTTCTGCTTTGTGGTACTTACAGATGTCATATTTGTATTAAGGTGACATGAATATAGATAATGTCTTCCACTGTATTGGCAAAACACCTGCTCACTTCAAGGACAGCAGGACTGATCCAGTATTCTCTCAGTGAATTATCTATCACAAGTATCTTTAAATTGTGCAAAGATAAGAAGAATGCTTCCTAGTTATGGGTAGGTGGAAATTAGGAGATAAGAAGTCAGTTGTCCCTTCTTCATAATTTTGGATTGGTCCCGAGCAAAGTACTTGATCTGACTACGCCTAGTGTCCCTGTCTGTAAAGCAGGGTGAAGGGACTGTCTCTCCTCACACACCTGGTGAGAGGTTGAACTAACTGATAATGTTAGAAAAACTGAAACCCTGGAGTGGAAGTGGATACTTAGTATGAAGCACTATTTATTATTTCATAGAGCTTGATAATTGTTCAAGACTATAAATTACCTATTCCTCTGGTAGCATTTAAATATATGTGAATTTACAAGAAAAAAACCCCACTTCCTGGGACTATTTCAGTACATTCTAGGAAGCCTTTCCACTAACAGCTTCTACACTTTTTTACAGAGATGTTATATCAATAAATTGTCTCACTTCCCATGCAACAGATCTCACTTTCTGAAGAAATGAACTTTTCTTACGTCTTTGAATTATGGAAAGGACTAGCTCTGCATGATTACAAATATCCATGTTATCTTTGTTGTTCACAGCTTGATTCAACTACACTGTAATGGCTGTGTCTGTGAAATTTGCTCAAAATTTATAAGTGTTTCAGCTGTAAATGGGAAAATTTATTTTCTGAAGCCAGTTAGAGCTGCAAAATTGAGAGTGATTTGTAAAGCCAAGTGTAGGGATTAAACTGAAAGAGGAAGAAAATAATTAAATAAAATTTTATACTATGCAATCAAAGGGGAAATCTCCAAGAACTGGTTCCTTTTGCAATTACAAATGTAAAACCGTACCAATGGTGGAATTTTACATATCACTGAAAAGGAGGCATTTAAAATGTTCTGGATCATTACCAAATGGCTGTGGTTTTACTCTGAACTGTAGGGTGATTCTAGAAATGAAGCTTACGAGTACATAGGATAGTTTCTTTCATGTCAGTGGCTATAGCTTAGTTGAAGTTGTACATGTTTTTTCTTGGCAATTTTGCACATTAAATAAAATATGTCTTCTAATCTATGTTGCTACCTATTGGTTGTTCCCGCCGTGTCCTTTTCTGTAGATCAGCTGCTTTAAAGCATGAGCATGCCTTTCCCTTGGAGCTGACAGGCTTCTGGGCTGTCTAGAGGTCCCGCTCCTCATGTTCTCAAGGCAGAACCTGGCAAAGAACAGGAAAGGAGTTTTAAGAACTCCACAAGTTAAAACCGTGTATTTCAGCGGTGGCATTCTCTCTGAAGAAGGCGTTTGCCTGCCTTACAGAGGTGAGCAAGCAAGGTTTTGAGGACATCTTCTGATCCTGTGTTTCCTTTGTGATTTTTTTTTTTTCTCGCCTTAATGTCCTCTGTGCCTTCCCCTATTATTCGGTCAGTTACTGTGGTTTTTATTGGTATTTACTCAGGCCTGAGTTTCCTGCTGTCAGTCTGAAGTGAAACAAAGAGAAAAAGGAAAATGCAGGTATGTGCTTTTGACAGTACTGCTTTTGTGTAATTTGTAATGCAAGAAATTTGGAATAAAAAGTTCTAAAATGAACTACTACAAGGAACAAACTTTCCTCCCTCTCTTTGTAGTTTCAGAGAAAAAAAAAAGAGGCAGGAAAGGATCTTCCCAAAATATAGAGGGTAAATGAAGTTCCTAGTGTACATATCACCACTAAGGTTCTGGGCAGATGGTATACTTAAGATACAGTTATATAAGTTGTGACTGTGAGTGCTTAAATTACCTCAAGGGGGTGTTCTGGCTTTTCTCAAGGCATGCCAAAATCCCAGCCCCTTTTGCAAATGTATGTTTTTGGTGTGTAACATTAAACAACTGACTAATGTTATTAATAATTCTGTATTTCCTTCAAAAGGCTAAATGCATCACTTATGGACTGCTTCCTGATTAGCACCTCTTACGGCACCTCTTTGATTCAGTATCTAGATGTCAGTGATCTTAAGAACCACTACCTCCCAAACAAACAAAACAGAACAAGTTTCCTAGAGTTAAGTGCTGCTCTTGATTTCCCTACTTTATGGTGAGATACTAGCTCTGAGTTTTCAGGACAGGTGAATCTATCATGCAGCATTCACCGCTGAAAACAGAAAAATAATTTTATGATAGCTTAGTGCTTTTGGATTTCCTCTGTAAGCTGTCCCTGAGCTAATTAAGGCAGCTTTACGTGAAGATTAATTTACATTCTAATGTTCCATTATAATAAGGCTGAGTATCTATTTGGAGAATTTGAACATAGCAAACTTTAAAATAAAGCAGTCTGAAATTTGATGGACCCCACTGTTTGGTATAAAATATTTTAAAGCTTAAATGCTTTCTTGTTTTCAAATGGCTTTGTACCTAATTTTTCCCATCATAAAGCAGCCAAGGCTGCTTCAGGTTTCAGAAGTGAAAGACCCGAGGGCGCTCCTTGGGGAGCACATGAGTATCACCGCAGGTATAGACATGGCTCTTCCAGCGAGACAGCTGTCATTGCTCAGCCCGCAGGGTGGCTGAGGACATGATGCTCTGCTTTTTGAGAAGCCTTCTCTATTAAGAAATGGAAATGGGAGCAACCTACTGATGTTTTGAGATCTCTGCCATGAATCAAAATCATAGGCTAATGTTCTTTCTTGAATGCAATAGAGATAGGTTTGTTGAGTCACAGGACAGCTATATGAATGAGATCTGAGCTGTGTCAACATCTAAATGTCAGGTTTAGCCTTCCCTAAGCAGTCTAAGAGAAAAGAAACAAAAAAAATGACATATACTAGGTGAACATAAAAACTGCAGGAAGAATGCTCATTCTATTTTGTTTAATATATATTTAATTTTTACAAAGGAAGCAATAAATAGATCAGTTTTGAGATGAACCCATAAGTCTACAGAGATGAGAGCAAATTACTAGATGTAACAAGGTCAGGTGGAAACAGAAGAAAAATAAAGGTAAATAAAACGTTCATAGACAAATGAGAATCAACATATGCACCGCTATGTTTAACTGGTTGTTTGTCCAGGCTATTAATACAAGCATATTACTCTCTCTCGCCAAATTCATAGAATCATTTAGGTTGGAAAAAACCTTTAAGATCATCAAGACCAACTATTAACCTAACACTGCCATTCCACCACAAAACCATGTCTCTAAACACCTCGTCTACCTGTCTTTTAAATACCTCCACTGCCCTGGGTGGCCTGTTCCAATGCTTGACAACCCTTTTGGTGAAATAATTTTTCCTAATGTCCAACCTAAACCTGCCCTGGCACAACTTGAGGCCATTTCCTCTTGTCTTGTTGCTTGTTACTTGGGAGAAGAGACTGACATCCATCTTGCTACACCGTCTTTTCAGGTAGTTGTAGAGGGCGGTAAGGTCTCCCCTCAGCCTCCTCTTCTCCAGGCTAAAGTGCCTGCACATGCATGTGTTAGTATTTCCAACTGCAAGTACAAACCAGGGGTTCTTTCCAGGCAGAACTATATCGTTGTATGTTCTATGTTTCCCCTACGGTTTCTAAGTTACTTTTGTAGGTCCTACTTCACACACTGAAGGCCAAATTGGTTTTCCCGTGAAGGTAGTCAGCATCCTTCAATGATCTTCTTGGAATGCTGAGATGCCTCAGTGAAAGGACTTTGACCAAAGCATCCTGATAGCAGAGTGCTGCAACTGACACCAAGGGAAACCATTCTGCCTTGTTTTGGCACATGAACCAAATTATTTTCTTCACTAGATGTGTGTCCCTAGGCAACTTTCATTGAGATTACATATTAACTGATGTTATTCTTTGCATTATCACCCAGTAATTAAACATGAAGTGTTGTTTTAGCATAAAGACCATATGACAGAAACTGAGCAACAGATGGAAAAAAGATTTAAACTGTGTGCTGGGAAAAGTAGCTTTGTTTAAGCCGAGAAAACCAGAGTAAGTAATGGCTGATGAGAGCTAGATGCAAAGTGAAAGAGTTGGTAAAAGGTGAGGGGAAGTAATAATTGCGGAGCAGTGATCATATGTAATGGAAACCCTTGTAGATCCTTGCTATAACCATGGGAAACTTAGAGTGGTTTAGGAGTGAAATCATTCTGGAGATTTGGGAAAATGAAGATAGTTCCTCTGCTACCTAACTTGATTCAAAAGCTCTTACTTCTGTGCGAAGCCTTTGAAGGCCCCTGTATATTGGCCTTTTTTGTCCTGTCCAAGATTGTCTCGTGGTATTTATTTAGTTAAGCATTAATATGGTTCCCATTTTCATAGTAATTAACCACTGCAGTATCTGTTCATAGGTTTAGCCTCAAAACTCTGAGAGACTTTTTATCCTCATTCTGCAGAGGGAGCTGCTGAAGCAGATTTCCAAGGTATTTCAGTAATAACTTGGTTCTTCAAGCACTTAGATCTACCTTTTGTGTATTTACTGCCTCAGCCTCCAAAACATGGTTGGAGAGATAAATCATCAGTGGTTATGTGAGCATTTTCCAACCAGATGTAAAAATACCTCGCTTAAGAAGCCCACCTTGGAAGTTACTTGTGGTGTGCTGTCTGGAGTAAGATAGCTTAAAAGATGCCAACTAGTGAAAACAGAACAGTTTAGCCAGAAGCACAGTGTCATTAATCTGGCTCTAAAGAGCTAAGTGGCAATTAAATGGTGCCAAGGTAGGCCTACTGAGGAGATTTAAGAAAGCTGTAGAGAGAGGGTGTCCATATTGGAGTCAATAATGCGTTTGTAGTGTAAAGGAGGAAGCTTGGGGTAGCTACTGATGATCTGTGAACACACAGCCCAGCGTGCAGGTGGCTGCCAGGGCCTTGGGCCCACCCTGACCAGCCTGCTCCGGGCCCTCTGCCGCCTGCTCGCTGCCCCACAGGCCCAGGAGACCCACCTAGGCTCAGGCCCTGGCTCGCACCCCGGCCTAGGCTGCAGTGCAGGTGCGCCTGCAAGCGGGCTTCTCGGTTTTAGGGCTGCCATGGTGAGACCCTCCATGGGCCAATGTTGCAGGTAGCCTTGTCTCCAGTCCTGCCCCTGGGCTTCCTGCACAGGCCCGGGGCCTGGTCCCTCACCTCGCCCTGCCTGAGGCACACCGGAGCACTGGACAAAACCTGGCCTTACCACGCTCCCCCCGGCCCTGCTCAGGATTTGTTTCATTAAAAAAACCATATTTATTAGCAGATGAAACCGTGAATTGCCATATTGGTGGAGACACCCGGCTGACAATGGCACTTACAGATGGTAAGATCCTGTTTAAGATCTCCTAGCTGCTCTGATAAAATGTGATTATTATAGCTCACCGATTGACAAACGGGAGTTATAAATGAGGTATTTTTTTAATATAAACTCTGTGTAGGGCAGATCAAAATCTGGCTGGAAAGATTAAGCTAGTAAAAGAGTGAATGCTGTAATAAGTAGTAATAGGAAATAAAACTTCTGATACTGTATTGTGTTAAAATGCTACACAGTCAAGCAACATGAGCGCAGTTTTTAAAAAACAGGTTAAAATGTTACTATTTTTTTAAAAAAAGCTGCTTGCCAAAATATGATAGCTTCAGGGATGGTAACTTTATTATTTCATGCTGCCACCTACTGCTCTTGAATTAGAACAGGAAAAAGCAAGGGGTATCTTTTTATTCAGGCTGATGAGCCTGTTTGTTACTTTGTTAGGTTGTTCTCGATGCCCTAAATGGCATTACTTTTTTAATGGCAGATGTTCTACAGATCTTCAATCTGTCATTGCTGCCTCTGTCCATTTTTTTCTTACGAAAAGGACACGCCTTCCAAACATAAGGATGTTGTCACTCCAAAAACTGCCACAGACTTTAGCCTAAGCACTATTAGTCCTAAAATAGTAAAATATTAGTTGAAAGTCAATGTTATATGACTATTCTGTTAAAAACTAACTCAAGCCATAACTTCTGTAATTTAGTGGTACACTAAAGACAATAAAAGAATATACTGTGATTGTCTGTAACAAAGATTTTTATGCTAATGTAAAAGTAGTTTTCTAAAGCTTGCTTAGAGGCATAGGACTTTTGCCCGTATCTATTTACTTTCAGTTGCACTTACTCAATGTACTTAGATTAAAAACAAAAAAACCCCAAAACCACACCCCTGTATTTTGTATTGGAATTACTGTTTCCCTGCTATGTGTATCTTGAACATCATCAGTGGACTGACATCAGCAGTGTTAATTTCTCAGTGTTTCGGAAAAAAATTGTTATCCATCCTGTTTGCCTATAGCAATTGGAGAAAAAAATGTTAAAATACATAGTAGCGTTATCAGTAACTAGTACCAGACAAATAATACACAAAAGAAGTCAACAAGAAAATACACTGTATTTTTTAATTTGGTAGGCAAATAGCATAGAATGAGTAGAAAAATAATATCAAAGATCCATTAAAATACTCTGTAGTGATATAGTGACAGAATATCCAGCTGAAATAATCCTCATCATGTTGGTGACTATTTCTTCAGCTTCTGCCTTGCTTTCATGCCTTGTATCTTTTCTTCTTTCAATGCCTTCAGAAGTTTATCTAAACAGGAATGAAACATAAATTGTCATTAGTTTTGTTATTAATACTTCACAATACTTTTAAGAAAATCAAATAATGTGTGAAGAAAAGTACTAATATCCCTTACAATTTGTCTAGCAAATATCTGAAAACTAAAGTTTCTGACGTGTAATGAAAATAATAGGTATTAAAATGGAAAAAGGTATGTATTGCTGTGACAAAGGAAAAAAAACCTATTAATTTCCTGTTCCAAAAAGTAAATGCATGCAAACTACCTATTTCAATATGTATATCTGATGGAGATTTTTTCTGTGTTCTTGTAACCTTTGTGCTCCTGAAAGTTTCCTAACTGGCAGCCTGTGGCCTTGAAGGAAATGGTGAGCATCACATCCTTAGAGTTGTTGGCCTCCCTGCTGGAACTCTCAGTAATCACTATCTGCTGAACTTATTTTATTTCCTGTATTTCCTTCATGGCCAGTGGGTTTTAAAATTGAAATGCCAAACTAATTTAACTTTTTTTTTTTTTTTTAATGCCTCCAACTATCTGCGGACATCAGTGGCCTTTATTTTACATCAAGGCTGATTTACAACTGCAGGATCTCCTTAGTAGTGGATATATTTTGCACGTCCAAACGCACTCTGAGTGGTGTCTGAATTGGTTTTTTTGCTAACGCTGAATGACTTTGGGGACTTTATGCCTTTGGCGTTTTGTTCCTTTGTGCAAAAGTAACCACATCCGTAATTTTTGCGCCTCCTTTGATTTGTGTCCCCAGCTGCTTGCCGGTAACCAGTGACGGGGTAGATGACACCGGACAAGGGCTTTGCTCCCTGCACCCCGTGTGCTCCCCCAGGCACCTGCCGCCGGGGACGGTGAGGTGCTGCACCCCAAACCCGTGCAGCCTCACACCTAACCCTGCCGACCGCTGCTTGCTGCGTCCCCTTGGCTGGCACATAGCGCTTGGGGGCAGC
>NW_009260814.1:479662-496360 GCF_000687185.1 Egretta garzetta | reverse complement strand
GGGTACGTGTTGAATCTCCCGACGTGTGACACGGTCGGTGCAGGGCCAAAGCGCGGGTGGCGTTTCCAGCATAGCTGTTTTCCTGAGAGAGGGCAGGTGTTTCACCCGGTAGTTTTGTTTCTGGGCCAAGGACGTGGTACTTCAGGGGTAGGCTAGGCTCTGGAAGTAGCATTTGTTAAGTGAGGAAGGTGGTGTCCAAATACTGTCTTTTAGCAGTTTGTCCTCAGGCTACAGGTGAAGTAAGGGAACCAGATGTGGAAGGATATTGACGAGGGAAACTTTCCTCCTCAGCGTGCTTGCTCATGGATAGCTACTGCTCAGTGTATCTGATATTCAGGATTATAGAGTGGGTTTTGGAGGGGGTTATTCAGTTGTTTTCCCTCATGAAAACCTTCCATCCTTTGTTTGGGTTTGGGGATGAGACTTGTCATTGACACCATCTCGTTGCTATCTCATGGGAAAGCATTGTTAGCCATAGCTATGTTTCCCCTAAACATGACAACCCCCCTGCAGCCCTAGGCAGCTACTGGAGGCATTGCTGAATACTTCTGTGAAGGTCAAAACAGGCCAAAAAGACCCTCTCGGGCTTCCAGCAGGAGGACTCCTGGGGTGGATTCGAGGTGTTCTGGACAACCTTAATAAGGGAGGTGCTGTACCAGTGCTGTTGGTAGAGGATTGGTGACTGCAGCGTTTGTGGAGGTTAGTTACGATCAGTAAATTCACTTAAAATGAGGTGAAAAGCCCACTGCAGTACTAATGCAGGCTTAAGCAGACTTCAGCAATACACAGCCCCTAAGGGACTGCTATGTGCTCTGGAGAAAATTACATTTTAAAGCTTTTCCTTGAATAAAATGAGAAGTTTGGTGTTACCTATTTCTAGAAGTGGACTTCTGCATAGTTAGGTGTAGTGCTCTGTGGTGGGGCCAATATTGATGCAAGAGATTTTTTGAAATTTAGCAGACATGCAGGTATTAGTTGTTACAAGAGTGGCAGTCAGTGCCCTGAAAAGTGGTAGGAGCAGAGGGAGAGTGGCAGGAGTCATTCAGCATTTTATCTTCATGTGCACTGTTTAGGAACTATGCTCTGACTTAAGAGTCAAAACCAATAGCGGTATATGCAGTGTGGTTACATTTTTAAAATACCAATACCAGTACAGGTTGCGCATTTTCTAAATGGAATACACACATTTGAAATGGGCACTGATTAGATGAGAAGTCTGATAAGATCTTTTTTACCCCCCTGCAATTCTTAGTGAATTAGACAAGAACTGCCAGTATAGCTGATTCTATGTGTAAGTGTGAGGAGTGAGTCTAAGCATTAGGTGGGCACAGCGCCTGTAAGAGTCTCTTGCCCCCGTCGTGGTTTAACCCTGGCTGGCAACTAAGCACCACGCAGCTGCTTGCTCACTCCCCCCACAATGCGACAGGGGAGAGAATCAGAAGAGCAAAAGTAAGAGAACTCGTGGGTTGAGATAAAGACAGTTTAACAGGGAAAGCAAAAGCTGTGCATGCAAGCAAAGCAAAGCAAGGAATTCACTCACCACTGCCCATGGGCAGGCAGGTGTTCAGCCACCTCCAGGAAAGCAGGGCTCCATCATGCACAACAGTGACTTGGGAAGACAAACGCCATCACTCCGAACATCCCCCCCCTTCTTTCTTTCCCCAGCTTTATATGCTGAGCATGATGTTGTATGGTCTGGAATAGCCCTTTGGCCAGCTGGGGTCAGCTGTCCTGGCTGTGTGCCCTCCCAGCTCCTTGTACACCTGGCAGAGCTGAGAGCTGAGAAGCCCTTGACTAGATTAAGCACTACCCAGCAACAAATAAAACATAAGTGTGTTATCAACATTCTTCTAGTACTAAATCCAAAACATAGCACGATACCAGCTACTAGGAAGAAAATTAACCTGTCCCAGACGAAATCAGGACGCCCCCCCTGCCCCTGATAATTTGGGAATGTATAGTCAAAACCAATCACCCTTCCTTACCTAGGTCTTTGTGGGTCGCTTTTGAAAGCAAAACGGTGATCACGCAGAATTTGCAGGGAGCTCTGCTTTTGAAACCAGCAGGAGGCCCAGTGCTTCAACTTACCTTTCCTAAAATAAGTTTCTGTTTTTTCTGTGAACATGCAAAACGAGCAGATATGTTGCTATTGAATCTGATTCAATCTGTCTTTGTTTGTGCTCTAACTTAGCTTCCCTTTTACTGATACAGTTCACTTTGTCATTGGGGTAATATTGGCATGCATTTTAATTTGTAATACTTTTAATAACTGTATTTGGATTTTTTTTTCTCTGAGCCTTTTCTATCACCACAATAGAGTAACTACTGTCTTGCTGTTATACTGTCTAGCACACCCTTGCTTCCCCACCTCTTAACTATTTAGAAAGATGAGGTAAAATATTATTATTTAATATTCAGTAGGGAAAACCAAAATGCAAGTACGTCAAGGTGTGTGTAAGTATATACGTAGCTGGAAAAGAAGGGGTACTAGAAAACCAGTAAGGTCCTCACGACTTTAAAGCCCAATCTTACATTTGTATATTGTATTCCTTATATAGGGGGTGATAAGGAAAAGCATCTGCTTTCAAAAGAAGTAAAAAGAATGCTTCCAAAAGAATTGAGAAATAGAAAAAGATTAGGTCTTTAGTAAAAGCATTTATTTTATGAAATAGCTCTTATGACTGACGTATTTTAGTGAAGTGGTGTGGACCATGTGTGGAACGTATTCATTAACACATATTGTGAAGTTTTAGTCATTTATTAGAACTAGCAGTGATGAGATGCCAAGGTCAGTCTTGGCCCTGATCCATTGCAGCAATTCTAAGTTTCTGAAGATTGATCTTATGAAAAGAGAAAGATAACTCAGAACACAGAGAATGGAGAATTTCATCTAAAAGGGGCAAAATGTGAAAAAATGTGCTGAAGAGTAAGAGGAAAGTACCTGCATTCACTAAAGAGGAGAATTTTTGGAAGAGACAGCATAAAACAAGTGTTGTCATTTCACGCTTTTTCTAGCATTTTTCTTTCATCATTTGGTATCAGTCAAATAGACAATTTATAAACATTTCTATTTTCCTAAAATGCGGACTCGTGAATCACAGCGATACATGGGTTTATATGCTAGATGCTAAAATCATGAACCTAAAGGTTCCTTTTTTAATCCTTACCAAAAAAAAGTGTGCAACACTAATGCTGAAATAGTGGGTCATGTTGTCTTTAGGTGCCATCTGGTGGAGTTTTTACAGCATGTTGAAAGTGCTGCTTTTTCTTTCTGATTGCATTAGTCATGCAGACAAGTATGTGCTGAGCACAGGAAAGGTTGCTGCAAGAATCAGAAGTTAGAGGTACAGAGATTAGATAAAGGTGATAGGGAATGCAAAGGCTGCAGCAGAGAGAGTTAGTCAGATTATAAGGCACATCTTTATAGCATGGGTTTCAGAGATTTCCAGTTCTCATAAGCCTTAAGATTTTCACCTTCATTTAATGTATAATGAGCAATAGCCTCTTTACTGTTAAACAAGTAATGTTCTTGGTAACGGTATTTTGAAATGAAGAGGATGGCATTCCAGAGTTACACTCTGAACCTTTTTTGAGGGGAATGCTGTCACGATATTTTAGTGTTTATTTTTGTAATTCTACAGGCATCTTGAGGTGATGCATTGCTATTAATATAACATCAAAGATCATTTTAAATAGCAGAAAGGTTTATGTAAATTTTATAGTAGAATAGTCAATATGTATATTGTTGTTAGATGTCTTTAGGACTTACGAGTCAGTTATACGAGTTACAGTGGAACTTGTCCCATGGGAGAAAGTACTGCCGTTTTGCTTAACCCCAAAGAGTTTAGAAGTGTATTATTTTCTGCTTAGGCCTCAGGAATATGGTCATTTTCACACATCCATGGAGGTCCTACCTAAAGCGTGAACTAGTTAGTGCACGATGAAGCAGGGTTGCATTTTGGATGCTGCCTCCTGTGAGCAGGTGAGACATCTGGGAAGAGGCAGGGAAGGGAGAGACAATACTTCTGTCTACCTGCCAGGAAGGCTGGTTGTGCAAGGTGGAGAAAGGATGTCATGCTGTGAGATGTGAGAAAACCTCTGCTTTTAAGAAAAGATATGTTCATTTTGCCATATTTATACGATGTTACCGGTCAGACATGTGCCTTTATCTTTGGCATTCAAAATTTGTTTCCCAAAGTTGGGATCCTTTAGTCCTGGGTTATGCAGATGAATACATCGTGTAGACAGAAATTTTGTGTAGCTAAACTGGCTGTAAATGATATAAAGATCAGAGTTTTGAGACAAAAAAATGTGCTTTGTAAGCCAGTAATTGCAGTATGGATAATGACTATACAGATTTGATCCCATAGAGGGAGTAATATGCATACACTTGGTAGTGTGTTATAATGTGATAAAATTAGCACATTCATCTCTGTGTATTTGTGTTATGCTTATGAAATTGTTAATTTTGGAAAAGCAAGTCTTTTACTTATCTAGCCAGCAAAGACAGTAGTGACAATATTCCAGCCACCATTCCTCTACAGTACTTTTTGAAAGGCTTTTCTGTTGAGAGAAGTTAAGAATAGTCAATTAAAGTTATGAAGACTGAGGGCAGCTAAAATATTCTCATGTTAGCAGCAGTGGGCAGCGCAGTCTGCTGTGTCAGTGGCAATATTATTTTAAATGGCTGGAATGATAAACTATGCTGTTAACTGCTTGTGTCACCTTCTAAGCTATATACTTTTTATTTTGCATTTTATATGCACACTCATTTATACTTACATACAATGATACCTAGGCAAGTGTCTTCGTTGGATTGATAATTACAGTTTGAAAAGTTACAGCTGCTGGCAACATAAGCATTTTAAATACTGACGCTCAGAAGTGTTGAGCGTGCATGTGTGTGAATTCACATTTTCACACAGATTGCTCTTAAGAATCTGGAAAAGCCACAAAAGCTACAGATCTTCTGCTTTTACAATGAGTTTTGTATGGCATTTAAAAAACCCCAAATTCTCATCACTGAGATACCCTGAAAAGTTACGTCAAAAAATTGGATTTAACACCTACTGTGTTATTTAAAATATATAGTAACAAATGATATTTTTTGCACTGAGTTGAGAGTTGTATTGGTCTTTAAGCATGGATATTCTGTCATCTTTTTAGTTTAGTTTTTTTCTGCCCTTTCTAGTTGATTTAATTGTGTTGGTGTTCCTAGCTCGTCCGGTAATGTATTTTATATCAAGTTCCCACTTTCAGTACCCAAATCCCCAGCCTTTATTGCCCGTCATTCAGATTCTGCAGCAAAAATTACTAGATTTTCTCCTTTTTAGGCGAAAAGCTTCTAAATATCTATACAGGAACTGCCGTGCTGTACTTCAGATGGATGGGTTTGCAGGCACCAATCTGTGACACTTCTACTCCCGTTGTTCATTTCTGCTCCTTATGCATGTTGTCTCACATTTGTGCCATTTGTCGTGCTGTTTCTTAATGAGTAGAAGAGTCCCACTATATTTGTGTACTGCATGTAATTTGTCACTTGTTTCTGTTTCTTTATGTTTGGAGTCCCTTCCAGAAGGCGCCTCTTTTATATATTTGAAAAGATGATGTTTTTCAACCCAGAGATTCCCCTGCAGCCCCTGGTGCAGCCCGTGGTGGGGCAGGCTGTCCCCCTGCAGCCCAGGGAGGCTCATGGGGGAGCAGATCTCCATCTGCAGCCCGGGGAGGACCCCACACCAGATCAGGGGGATGCCCCAAGGAGGCTGTGACCCTGTGGGAAGCCTGCACTGGAGCAGGCTCCTGGCAGGATCTGTGGCCCCGTGGAGAGAGGAGCCCAGGCTGGAGCAGGTCTGCTGGAAGGGCTGGTGACCCCACGGGGGACCCGCACTGGAGCCGTCTGTTCCTGAAGGACTGCACCCCATGGGAAGGAGGGACCCATGCTGGAGCAGTTTGTGAAGAACTGCAGCCCGTGGGAAGGACCCATGTTGGAGAAGTTGGTGGAGGACTGTCTGCTGTGGGAGGGACCCCAGGCTGGAGCAGGGGCAGAGTGTGGGGAGTCCTCCCCCTGAGGAGAAAGGAGCAGTAGAGACAGTGTGTGATGAACTGACCCCAACCCCCTCCGGATGAGGTGGCAGAAAAATTTGGAGTGAAGTTGAGCCTGGGAAGAAGGAGAGGTGGGGGGAAGGTGTGTTAAGATTTGGTTTTATTTCTTATCCTACTCTGATTTACATTGGCATTAAATTAAATTACTTTCCTTGAGTCAAGTCTGTTTGGTCTGTGATGGTAATTGGTGAATGATCTCTCCCTGTCCTTATCTCAACCCATGAGCCTCATCGTATTTTCTCTCCCCTGTCCAGCTGAGGAGAGGATTGATAAGAATGGCTTGGTGGGCACCTGGCAGCCAGCCAGGTCAACCTGCTACAATAAATTAATCTATATTGTTTATATTTAATAATATTAATTATTTTTACTGACTTCATACTGGTTTCAGTTTATAATCCCTAGGATTTATTAGTGAAATTGATTTCAGAAGTATGCCACTCCCTTCCCTGATGCGTGTGTCTGGTCTGCTAGATTTGTCACATTACAACAATACAAACCAATATGCAGAGGCCTATTTATAAAGTCTCAAAGCACTATGTCAGCAAACTTAAAATTACGGTGAGCAGCTAATTAACAACTATACAACTTGAGAGAAGTGCTAATTAAAAAGTTTTTAAGAGCTGAGTTTTCAATTGAAATATAAAATTGGCCAGAGACTTAGTGCCTGAGATAGGAATTTGGACTGATTAGCAGAAACGCAAAAAGCTGTGTAAGAAATTAATTTTTAATTTTCTGTTCAGGTAAGCCTGCCAATCTTTAGGATCAGAAGAAGATACGCTGTTTTGGATAGGAAGTATAAATCAAACTATTTTTCAGTGTTGGTGTTTCAGTCTTATACATGTTTACGCTGTGTTCAATCACAGAAGTTGGAGATTTTGGCAGCGAGACCATGACTCTCTGCATTTCTCTGATGATCTCTGTGCTACTGAGTTGAAAACACCCATCTTATTCCAAGAACACAAAATGAGGTAAAACACAAGATCTAAGTTGTCTGGAAGACTTACGAGTTGCTTGTTTAAAAGCATTCATATCTGGTAACTGGGGGAGCTTTGTATATTTTGAGGGTTTTCTCCTCTTTACCATTATGTCCTGTTCTATGGAATGTTGGGAATGGAAATCCAATGGCTTCAGAAGTGGTTTAGGTGCTACATTTTTACAAGATGAGGTGGTGAAGAGTGCATAAATGGAATAAAAGCAGCATTAAAAAATTCTCTACCTGCAGACTCTCTGAAAAGATCTAGCCCCAGGGTCTGTGGGGCTTTTGGTAGGGTGATGGAGAAGGAATGAGATTATTTTGACAGAGCAGAGTGCTGTCTGCATGCTAATTCAGCAGATAAGTACTTTGATTAGCTGTGTTTGCGTCTGAGTTAATGATGGGTGCTTTTTCTTTAAATATGAATCTTTGTCAAACCCTGCTTCTTGCCACCAAGTACATCTCTAGAATGACCTCATTTTTGAAATGTTATTTTTGATAGCCTCTTTTGTGAAATCACATTGTTTTAGGAGTATACTTGGCAATCTAAAGGAAGTAATGAGACCTCCTGTGGAGTGGGAAAGCTGAGTTCCACTGAGCATTAAAGTAGAGATCTGGGTTTGCTGCTACCTCACACAAACATAACATGAGGCATCACAGCAGATAAGGTTGCACAGGAAAGGCACAGTTCACTGCCTAAAAAAAGAGCGCCCAATCCATGCCAGCTTTGAAATGATAGAACTCATGAATAATCCTGAAGGTAGTCTTGCACCTTGCTCCTGGCTGTTCATAAACTGTACTCCAAACGCCTTTTAGAATTCCCATTGCAGAACCGTTTCATCTCGGCTCAATAAACAGTAATAGGTTTGACAATAATGAAGTTTATTTAATAGTACTGGAATGGGTTTTCCTGTTGTGAAATGAAAGAGGTTGGAAGAGAACCTGTGTGTCACTCAAATATTTTTCTTTGTGTGTTAGGAGTTGACACCATCATAAATCCATGCATTTTCAGATGATGATGTAGTCTATAGATCTCAAAATTTATTTGAGAGATTTTATGCAAAGCCTCTAAAATTCAGATAGATGTTACTGTGAATATGCTTATGTTCATGACTTAATTCAAATAGGCATTAACAGAACAAGCCATTGTATGGATCTGTAAGATTTGTTCTTTATTAGTTTACACTAAGGGGCTCAGCACTGTGCTAAAACCCTGTTATGGCTTTAAGGGTTAGCATTGTGTAAGATTATATTTTCCAAACTGTGTAAATATTATTGGCATATAAAGTGAGTTTTTATTCATACTTGCCAATAGTTACTGTAAAAGATAGGCTCCAGTTATCCTCAGGATTAGAATTGCCATAGTTTGGAGATGTAGATGGTTTCTAATTATAGCAGCATTGGAATGTGAGTGGTCTCTGACTCACTAATAATTTTTTTCAGAGCTGCAGCCCATCCTATCAAGGAATGTGAAATCATATCAGCGAGTACAATCTGCGCTACTTACAGTAACTACTCAGAATAATGGAGGCTGGCTCATGCCAAATATAAAAGTACAATGATTGCAGTGAAACTGTATTATAATGGTACATTGAGTTTCATTAAGAGGGATTTTCATCATACAGCGTAGCTCATTCAGAGCAAAGATATCATTCAAGTATTTCAGTCCAATATGCCTTTGCTCACCATTACTAGCGCCATGCATTGATGAACAGAAATTATGATAAAGGTAGCATTTTCTCTGAAGCTGCTTAAGGCTGATTTTTTTAAAGTGTGCAGACAAGATATGTATTTCATAAGCAGGAATAGCAACTGGCATGTGTTGACTGATTATTTAACTTTCCTCTTATTTTAAACAGCTTAAATTAGATGAATCTTAAACAGATTCATAGTCAGGCCATTATTTTTCTCTGGAAAAATCATGACCCTGTGTTTTAGCCATGTCAGGATTTTGGGATGATCATGATCTGCTCTTGAATTTCTTTCTTTTTTTCATTGCGAGATCTGTCAGTTTAAGTATTTGGAAGACTTATGGACTATATCGACAGTATATCATGGTTTAAATGGATTTTGTGTAGTTCTATCTTCTGTGACCTCATTCCCTCTACCAGAAGATGACTTTACCGCTAGCTGGTTGCCACAGCAGTGCATTTGGCAGTTCTTTTGTGTATTTCTTTCTGTAGTTTATAATGAAAAAACAAATGATCCAGCAGAGTTTAACCCTATGTATAAAGAATGTGGAGGAGAAAACAGAATACACTAAATCAATAACAAAATAACTTTTTTTCTTAAAGGGCGTGCCCATTCATCATCATGTCAATCCAATTCTGATTAATAAACATAAGAGTTTGAAAAGATCACCAAGTACCACTGTCCGTGAGAGCAGATAGATGTAAGATGACCTTAATCATGAGCTCCCTGAGAACCACCTACATGCTTGATTGAAGCTTCAGTCTCTCAGTAGTTGGCAGATTGTAATCCATGCATTTGAGGTTAGTACGTTTCAGACAATACCTGTGCCTCTAGGCATCGACGCACTCAAAAATACAGATTAGGTTAAAGTGATGAGTATTAGTCTCAGAAGTACTAATTCTAGTGGATAGCCTGTTGTCATGTAAAATGGTCACATATGACAAACAACTTTTAGACAAGCCTGGTTCCTGTAGTTATGATGGTGATGTGGATCACAGTGGATGGAAAGAGCTGGAGTAAAGCTATGGAAATAGTAGAGTGGAGCCAATTGGGAGCTAAAGCATATCCTAACCTGGGAGGGAGATGACGATAAGTAGGACTGAGCTTTTTAGGATAAGAAGACTGAATTACAAAGGAAGCCTAGAAAGAATCTTGCAGTTACATACATAGAAGTGATTTTTTTTTTATTATTATTACATAGCTGAACTTACTAAAAAAATTTAAAAACAGTTTAAAGTTCCTAAAGAGAAACGATTGGGGATTCCCTCCCACCCCGCTTTAAAGCTGCGTTAGGACAAGGGGTAATGGTTTTAAACTAAATCGGGGTAGGTTTAGGCTAGATATAAGGAAAAAATTCTTTACAATGAGGGTGGTAAACCACTGGAACAGGTTGCCCAGAGAGGTAGTGGAGGCCCCATCCCTGGAAACATTCAAGGCCAGGTTGGATGGGGCTCTGAGCAATCTGATCTAGTTAGCAGTGTCCCTGCTCACTGCAGGGGGGTTGGACTAGATGACCACTAGTGGTCCCTTCCAACCCTAAACATTCTATGATTCTATGATTCTTTCTAGGGCTTCTTACAGTTTAGGCAGGTCGGTTACTGTCCATTTTCTGCTGACTCTTGGAAAATGGTTTTCCCATCTTTTCAATTGACTTATTTGAACAATAGTTCAATGCCCTAATGCAGTGAAAGACAAACTTTCAATTAATTCTGGGGCACCTCTGCTGTTTTCTTACTTTAAGGACTAAATTGTAGCAAGAATGCAAAAAGGGTGTCTAATCTAAGCCCACATTTGGGGGTAAAGGGAGAGCAAATACAGTGAAGAATTGCTGGCTATTGTCAGCCAGTCACAAAAATACCAAAGGAGGCAATTGTCTGTGAAAATGACCTAGATGAAGATGAAGAAAGAAGGGCACAAGGGGGAGGACCATGTCAGTAAGTGTACTGCTAGGAGCATAAGGTACTCCTCCAGAGTGTTGTTTTTTAAAAATAAGGTGAAATGTATTGTATTCCAGAAGAAAATGGAAAGTCTGGTCACAATTCCTAAGACCCAAGGATAAATCCTGGAGAGGGAACAGTGTGGCTGTTGCTTACGGATAACCTTCTTCCATCTTACAGGAGTTTGGTGGCACAATGGTCTCCTTCCTGAGCAGAGCTGAAAGAAATTACTTCATGGCTGGAAAATGTAAAAAGTAGGTGGAACAAAATACGATGCAGCTGCATCAACAATATGGCACTAGTAATGGCTAATTCTGTGCCTCTCTGTTTCTTTCAAATGTCCTTTGCTGGACAGTCATAAACGTGTTGACACCTGCGTCACATTTTCCTCCTTGGCTCTTGACAAAGTTCAAAATATAACACTAAAACACAAGCTAAAACAAAGCAAGCTAACAAGGCTGTGGCTGTCATTTAAAGACATTGGCTAAGGAGTTTTTTCTTGTATAGCCCACATCAAAGTTGTCTAAAAATAATCTTTGGCTCAATTATAGCGAAATGGCTTCAGCACTGGAAGGCTGGCTGGAGTCTCATCTCACTGGTGCTGTGCTAATGATTGTCTTTCCTCTGGCTTCAGTGCTGTTGCTGCGGATGACGCTAGTTAAGGTATCATCAAAGCTTGATTGTTTACTATTAATTGATATATATTAATTAGTTATTCAGTGGCATCCTGTCACTGATTTGTTAAAATTACAGGAGTCATATCTGTAAAATACCTTGCACACAGAGCACGTATTCAAACTTTAAACCAGATGTATGATCCTTTTAGTAAATAAATGACTCTTGTATTAAGCTGCATCCATCCCACTGACAACATTTGTGAAGCACTGTAATGTGGCAAATCATATCCAACATAAACAGATGAAATGTATCATAAATGAAACAGGATGCATCTGGAAAATGGTGTAATGAAAGTAAATGTATGATTTCAGCAGATTGGGTATTTCTAATTAGCCCTGAATAGTTCATTTTCATGGATAAATATATATCTGCTTAATTAATTGTGTAGTGCTCTCATGATAGTTCATGATCGGTGCTCTTTCCTTTTATTGCCAGCAGATGTCTCTCTTGAATATTGTGTGGCATGACAATTGATAATCTTAACTCTGATTTAAGGTCTGCACGTAGATTGTACAGCTGTTAGATACCTCATTCTAGCTGGTTCCCAATTAACTGAAATTCTCTTCTCTTCTGTGCAGTGATGTGGCTTTGCACACAGACATCTAGAAATATATTCAGTTAATAGTATCCAAGAATGACTATGCACAAATGTCATCCAAATGTGCTTCAGTTCCATAAAAAATAATAATGGAATGATGCGCTGCAGGGAAGATAATTTGAAAAATATCTCGTTTGATTTTGCTGTTGAATATTGCAAAAAAGTGAGGGCTCAGACAAGGCTTGAATAATCTACCAGAAAAAAAAAATCCCTTACCTAAAGCTTAGAGAAAACAACTTTGGTGTAATATTTGCTGTTGAATATTGCAAAAAAGTGAGGGCTCCGACAAGGCTTGAATAATCTACCAGAAAAAAAAATCTCTTACCTAAAGCTTAGAGAAAACAACTTTGGTATAATCATGAAATTACTCAAGTGTCATTTTAGGTCCTATTCCCCAATTCATATTCTGAGTAGAAATAAGAAAGTAGTCTAAGTGGCAAATAGGTAGTATAACCTTTTTTATTTTACCCTTGCTGATACCGAAGTAAGATTTTTGAATGAGAAGGTGGAATTTGAGTAAGTCCAGTGTACAGTAATGGGACAGCCTTCCGAGGGCAGCTGCTGCTGTAAGGAACAAACTGGTAGAATTTTGGGGGAGGAAACTGAATGTTGATGAGATATTGAAAAGATGAAAGCAAGGCTTAAGTTGCCTTGTTATTAGTAGAGGAATGGGTCAAAGATGTAGTGTGGTTGAAATACCAGCTGCTGTGTTGGGTGGCAGAAATTTAGATGTGCTAAAACTGAATAGGTACATACTATAGAAGTCCACAGAGAATGAGAGAGAAGTCACAGTGGAGGTTCACTTGTTATGGAATAGAGTTTGACAAGTAAGTGTAGAAATTAATTAATTAGTATATGTTGCCAAATAAGTGGTCTGAAAACGAGGATTAAACCAGACATAGATTCACCAGGGACTTTCTCCTTATTAGCGCAGCCTGGTGCTTCAGCCTGCTTCTTAGATAAAGGTTCACAAGAAACAAGGATAAGAAACTTCAGGAAGGAAGGGGTTATTGGGTAGGGAAAATGGGATAATGGAAAGGTTCCAATTTTAACATTCCGAATGTAAATGGTGGTGGTGTGTCAAAGCAACTGTGTGCAGCATTAGTCCAGCCAAGTCATTTTCCCCACTGAATACTCTTCAGGTGCAACCTGAGTGGAATGCTAGAGTGAAGGGTCTCGGATGCTGCCTGACATTAGTGTTTAGCGTAGCAGGATTTTTGTCTATTAAAATATACGCTTCTGGAAAATCAGTTAGAAATGAAGTCTGATAGAATCCCTAAAGAAACCTGCTGTGTATTTTTAAAGTGTTTTTTTAATACAAACCCTTTAGGAAACTGTGACTCATCTCCAAAAAGATAGATACTTCAGAAATGCACTGCTAGAAATAAATTCTTTTATTGTGTTTTGTATTACTTTTCAAGTTCTTTTAGTTTCTTTTATGAAAAGCTATTTCTCTTTCACTGTGAGAGTGTTTCTGTGGGAAATACGTGTCTGATATCAATGGATTCCACGTAGGGTTGTTTCAGGGATATGTGTGGTTTCTGAGGGCACAACTTCCATTGTAAGGAAAATGAAAGTTCTCATTTTTTAATGAACCACATAATGTAAGAACAAAGAGGCCCTTGATAACTCTGCAACAAAGAAAAGGGAAGAGAGTCTTATTTCCAAGCCTGTAAGCAGCAATTTTATCAGTGTAGAATTCTAGACATGCAGAAGGCAGAAAAATACATGGCTGGCAAATTACCTCTAAAATCCATGCAGAATGGGTGTCCATTTCCCTAGCTGGCCTTGCAAATGTCAGCCATGGAGTTTTCCTTACAAATCTAACATTTAAGAGAGGCTGCTTAGGGCTGCTGTCCTGCTGCATCCTGCTGTTCTGCATACTCCAGGAAATAGTGCAACATCTCTCTCTGGATTAATGCAAATTAATTTGTTGGAAGCTGTATTTCTGCACAGCTGGTCAGACCTTACTCCACTTGCGTGTGAATATTATAGTGAATATAATTAATATATAGTGAATATTGCACAAAATACTGACTGGCTTTTGCTGATAGGAGAGGGTAAGTAATTGCTGATAAGAAATTTGGTTAAATTGCTGATCATAACATTAACATTGATTTACTGAATTACCGTGCTTTACTGGGGAAGGGATCAGAAAGTTCTGCAGGGAGAAACCTTTCCTGGCTTTCACCATGTCCTGTGGAAATCCAAGTCATTTGACTTTAAGCAGTAATCTGCCTCTGGAATTAAGGCAAGAGAATAAGGACACTTCAGTCATAACATCCCTGTTGTGTCAACCTTGCCCCAATCTCGTATCATTTTTCCCTCTCTGAATAGAAGTAATATGTTCTGAACACGTGTTCCTTACTGCCTTGGATTTTAAGCTGCAGGAGGTGATGTCTGGGTTTTAAAAGATGGGTGGTCAATTAGTTTATGACTATTAGCAGCACTGCAGTTTGCAAAGATGGAGAAAATGTTAATCGAATAATGCTCAGAATCTCTGCTGGTTGCCTCTAATTGGGAAAAGAAATTTTTTTTTTTTACTTTTATATAGTGCTGCACAACAGGTACCGCACATAAATATTTTGTTTCATCTTCTGATGCATTCAGTATTGGATGGAGCAAAGGTCTGACCTGATGCACGCACTTGTTACTCCGTGCACCCTGCTCTGAGCAGGCAGGTAGGCTACGTGGCCTCTGGTGGTCTCTTCCCACCTAAATTGTTCTGTGAATACATTCTGCGATAAGAAACAGCTTTCTGTACCATTTCTAGTGATGACAACTATGCAAACAAGTTATGCAGCATTGGTGGTCCTTTGCTACTTTATTTATTAACAAATAAAAATTAAAAGTACAAACCAACTTCGATAATCAGTCAGAGTATTCTATTACATGGACCTTTTGAAGTGAATGACAATGTTTTTATTAGCGGCAATAAGGTCAGATTTTTTACACTGTATTGCTTTTGCATGGCAAGGTTTTGGTAGCGGGAGGGGGGCTACAAGGGTGGCTTCTGTGAGAAGATGCCAGAAGCTTTCCCTGTGTCTGACAGAGCCAATGCAGCCAGCTCCAAGATGGGCCCACCTCTGGCCACGGCCGAGCCCATCAGCAACAGTGGTAGCACCTCTGGGATAATGTATTTCAGAAGGGAAAAAAAGCCTGCTGGGGAACAGCAGCCAGAGAGAGAGAAGTGAGAGGATGTGAGAGAAAACAGCCCTGCAGACCCCCAGGTCAGTGCAGCAGGAGGTGCTGCAGGCACCGGAGCAGAGATTCCCCTGCAGCCCCTGGTGCAGCCCGTGGTGGGGCAGGCTGTGCCCCTGCAGCCCAGGGAGGCCCACAGGGGAGCAGATCTCCACCTGCAGCCCAGGGAGGACCCCACGCCAGATCAGGTGGGTACCCCAAGGAGGCTGTGGCCCCGTGGGAAGGCCATGCTGGAGCAGGCTCCTAGTACAGGACCAGGTGTATTAAGATTCAGGTTTGGTGTTTTTTTTATTTTATTTTATTCTCTCCTTCTCTCATTTGATTGGTAATAAATTAAACTAATTTCACTAAGTTGAGTCTGTTTTGCCTGTGACCATAACTGGTGAATGATCTTTCCCTGTCCTGATCTCGACCCATGAGCCTTTCATTATATTTTCTCTCCCCTGTCCAGCTGAGGAGGGGAGTGATAGAGTGGCTTGGTGGGCACCTGGCAGCCAGCCAAGGTCAACCCATCACATACACATAAATTTTCACTTACTGTAAACACAGTAAAATTTTCTTGATTTTTATGTAATTGCACTCTTTAAAAATAAATCCTTTTCCAGAATTACCTTTTTTCTAGGGGGGAAAAGAAATCCTGCTGGAAAATAGTATAAAAATTGCATATAATGTGAAATGTCTAATGAAATCAGTTTTAAAAGCTACTTAAGATAGTTGAATTTATGAATACTGATTGATATTAGAAATCAGTATGGTTTTGACCATGTGAAATTTTTTTTTTTCATTTCATATTTCATTTATGAAGTTAAAGTAGATATGCATCTGGGTATAGTCACTTTATTTTTAAGACCACATATTTTTTGGTTTTAGGATTGCAGAAAAATATTAAGTTAAAATAAGCCTCATTTTAAAAGCCTTGTAGTATTATATATATAAACGGTGTCAACTGAAAGGTAGAAATAATTTTTATAATGTTTTGTCAAATCTATTGTATAGTATCTAAAATTTGTCTTGGAATTATTTGATAATCTGATTCCTAACTGATACTAGAAGTGTGATACAAAACAAGAAGGGACAGGAAATTCCAGACTCAGGATGCCATTATTCAAGGTTTCATTCACATTAAGATGAAGCAAAGTGGACATTATTTCTTTGACCTTCATTGTTCTGTCCTCTCTTGCCAATGTATTATTTTAATATGATTTTTGTCAGTATATGCGAACTTCATGGGATACTGTATTCCAGTAACTATTGCCTTAATACTTCTGCAAAATTTACTAAGTGTATACTACAGCCACAATTTATCCTGGCTCATAATTATTCATCTGAACTTTCTTTGTCATTTTAGGGGTAAAATACCCAAAGCTCCTTGTTAGAAATATTTGTTTAAGGTGACTATGAAAATTGATTTGGTAATTGAAAAAATGATTGAAATAAATACAATTGCTCATGGTGCTTGACTATACAATTAATTCAATACATAGAATTTACAGCTATTATGACGATCAAAGCAAACG
>NW_009260814.1:456049-479618 GCF_000687185.1 Egretta garzetta | reverse complement strand
AAACTTGTTGCTTCTTATATGAAAGAACATAGCAGTTGTAATGAAGTCTTTCAGGAAAAAAAGAAATCAGTGTAGTTAATGTTGTGTTTTCCTTTCTGGAAATATCCAGTCCACAGCAAAAGTCACGTACATCTTTGAAAACGTTAAAGGAAAGCTGAAGAAGCGGGGGGAGCTGTGTGTTTTGAAGGTACGTGATGAGAGACAGCCCTGTCTGTTTGCTTGATCTGTTCCTTCAGGCAGAGGCTGGATGAGAAAGAGCTGCCCAAGATAAGAAAGAAGTAATTTTGCTTTTTCACAACAGCAGTAAGACATGATAGGAATAGCTTTGCAAAGTAGGAATTTTGATTCAGATTTGGAGCTTATTGTTCTGCTTTATTGCAAGATGCTCCCAAACATCTAGAGATGAGCAGTGGCTCTGTTTTCTCATATGCCACTGTTGGGCTCTTATAGCCTTCTTGGACCAGTTTTGCTGTAGTTTTGCCTTTGTCATGGCAAAATTTTACTTCTGTTATGCTGGGGAATGCTACATTTAGAGATGACTTTAAATCTTCAGTTATAACCAATAGAAGTTTCTGTCTCTTTCTTGCTTCATGTATGTTGCACTCAGTTTGTAGAGGTCGTGCTGACTCCCAGGTTGTTGCTAGATGCAATTTAAGCAATTACCTTTTTCTGAGTATTAGTAATGTGAAGAGGCATTTGTCTTTTTTTTTTTTTTTTTTTTTTTACCGCAATTAGGATCAAATGAAGCATTTGAATTCAGCAGCACAAAGTATGGAGGAAAACTAATACTGCTCTGTTTTGATGTTACATAAGCGTATTTCATTTGAAAATCATTTGTTAAAATGTGTTAAATTTTCGAGAGCGGAGCCAAGGCCCATCCCTCTCACAGTGCAGTTACCTTGGCTTCTTGCCTGGCTAGAGCTGGAATCTATAGTCATTTCACAGTACATCAAGTTACTAAAGCAGAATTTAACCTGATAGGAATTTACAAGAATAAAAAGAAAAGGATGGGATGGCATCCGCTACCGCTTCCCATCTGAAAAATGCAGCGTGTAAATCTGTAGAAAAAGATGAAAAAATCCAAAAGACACTGAATTCCTGCCCTACGCTACATATTCTCCCTTTCACTCTGCTGCACACGCTGTTGTTTCAGCTGAATGGAAATAATGTACGTCAAAATACAGAATACAGCCATTGTCATCACAGATCCTCCTTTCCTTCAAGCATGGCTCATTTCTTCCTGCAGAGAACTGAGCTCCGATTGACATCCTGAGGAGTATTACATCCATGGCGCTGCGGACCACAGATGCTTTTTGTGTGCTTTCCTAGGCCGTGACCTCCAGGGTCACAGAGTCCTTGCATGTCTGGAAGCGGGTCCATCTGTAGCACTGGGGCTGAAATGCTGCCCAAGTGTCGGGAATGATCTGCAACCTTTCTTGGTCTGACTTTCTTCCTAAACAGCATTTCTACAGACTCACTGGGATCTGAGGCCACTCCATTTGCATTTTCTGAGGATCACCTTGGATTTAAGGAGGATGTGTGCCTTTATTTATCAGCTCATTTTCAGGAGGGGGCTGCTAGTCTGTTGTTGTGATGGGACACTGGTTTTCCATTTTCAGCTTGCTTTGCAGTATGATTCACCCCTTGCGCAGGGAGTGTCTCTGATTCACGGTGGAAGGCTGTGGTAGACATGGAGAGTAACCCCATCTCATCTCCCTGCAGTTTTTGTTTCTGTCCAGCAGTGCTATCCTGGTCTCTCCTTGCCAAAATTTATCTTCCCTAGAGAGGTTTTGGGTGCCAAGGAAGCTCCTAAAAAACTGGCTCCATCTCAGTGCAGTAAGGTTTATGAGCTGTGCTGGAACACATGAAGTTATGCACCTATCTAATTTTCCATTCCAACTTCCCATGGATGATGTACAATAGTAATGTTAAGGTAGTGTGTCACTGGCCTTTAAAAGTCCTGAGTGTGTTTTGGAACAAATAACTCTGTGCAGCCCAGTAGACAAACTGGCTCACAACTGGGAGGTCCAGTGCCCCTGTGCTGGCCCAACCTGCAGTGTAGATGCACCCAAGGTCGTGGAATTGCCTGTCTTCCCAGGTGACAAGGCATAGTCAGGAGACTTAATCTGATGATTTATTTAATGCAATTGGATGACATTTTACAACTAATGCTTGAAAAAAATTTTGGAAGATCTAATCCTGTACACATTAAAGAAGGTATTTTCTTCTAGTTCAGTGAAAGATTTGCAAGCCATCTTGGTTACCTTCTGTCTGGGCTTGAGGCTGTAACGAGGGTTTTGCATGATTAAAGTCTTTTTAACCAGCATTTCTTATTCTAATGTTTAACTTACTCTCCACTTCTGAGAACTTACTGTGTTTTTCTCCTGGTCTTCTTTAATCTGGGTTTCCATAAATTATTTCTAGATTATACTCTTGCATTGTAAGAAGTGTCCTCAATTTTGTGTATTAATTTATAAGATACCTCCCACTGAGAGTGTTTCCTGCAGAATCGAACCTCTTTTTTTAATACAAGAGAGACTAAAAACTTCAAATGAAGCTGTGATGAAAGGAGAGCTATAAAATAAGGATAATTTTTTTAAAGGAGATGAATTATTTCCCCTGTATTCTGCTATCAAAATGCTCAGTGCTTGATTTCCAAAATACAGAGTTTGCAATCTCTAGTACTTCATAAAAACTGCAGGTCCCAAAAGATCAATAATAAACATTTATAGTCAATGCTGACAGTTTCATTTTTAGAAGGAACTCTTTTGAGCGTAGGGAATGAATCTCTGCTGTTTAATTTAATATTTATTGTCTAACTGCCTGTCTCCCTTTGCTTTGGTGGTGCTAAGAATGGTGAGGTTTACTGATATTCTTGTCTTTTCCTCTGCTTCTTGATGCTTTTAAAGTGACAAAATATGGAAGGTGGGCACTGGGCTGTGTTATAGATGCACTGGTTGTTGTGGTCAGTTTTATTTTCATTAGCCTAACTCTGACATAGGGTGAGGAAGGGCACATACCCTCAGATTTTTTTGTTCTAAATAGTGGAAATGCTAATAAATTGTAAGTGGGAGCCTTTCTCTGTGAAGGTTTACCAGGTGGGCATTTTTTCTTACAGTGTTCACAGTAGCTGCTATAACAAAGGTATTTATTGCATGGAAGTGCTTGCCCTTTCAGGGCATAGAACTACTGGTAGACTCCCCATTTGCCTTATGGACTAGTGCCAGTGTCACAGTTTAATTACACTGTGGTGGTAAAACAGCAACATGTAATGGTACCTCGTCTTCTTTAAGAGGCAATGTAGGCCACTGGATTACCTAGATTTCTCTTTGGATCGTCTGCTTCAGGCTTTGCTAATGCTATAGGAGACAAATCGCCCTATGCATTTCCTTCTCCATTTGCTAATTTGTCTGTTGCAGACTGGCAATTCTTGCACTCTGTGTTTGTGCAGTGTCTAGCACGACTTGACTTTGATATCAGAGTAGGGCCATAGTATTTATTATTGCTAAGTATAATACCATGTTCAAGAATATAATGTATGGAATCAAATACATTTTTAATTTCTATTTAAAGATCCTGTTTTATTTCCTTTCAGATAAGCAAACATTTAATTAAGGCATTTAATATTAGGTGCTCTTACAAATTCCAGGCCGCAGAATGACCATCATCCACTTAATGACTCTAGATTTGTCTAAAAATAAGTGAATTCGTAAAAAAAAGTGAAATGGATATTTGTTGAAACATACATTTTACTAAAGAGTGTTGCAGTACCGATGATGTAGCTCTAGATGTACTATTGTATAGATGTCCTATTTATTTACAAAGTTAGGACTTTATAAAAATGTACAATTTGTATGAACTCTTTAATAGAGATAGTAAATTATTAATTTTGAAACAGGTCTCAGCTGAATTAATAGATGAAACAACAATTTTATTTGGTGCTAAAATTAGTTACTTAAACCAATTATAAATATGTTTCCATTACTTCAGCTGTTCGAAGTCATTGCTAGAAAAGTGCTCTTCATTTTAAAGACGCAAGAGATTAGTGGTCTTTCTGGGCATGTATTGCACTCATACATATTAAGAGCTACATTTGAATGTGGAGATTGGAGCCCATATTGTTTGCACACCCTAAAGAATATATGATAAATGTTGGCGTGTGTATAAATGGCCCAGGGGATTAATGGTTGTCTATGAAGACTTTCAATTTTAGATTCTAACCTCTTCACTGACACTATGGTGAATAATGCTTTAGAAATGTTTAAAATAGAGTCAAGAGCTGAAAATTATTTTCTTTCCAGTTGTCAATATGAAATGAATTGTGAGTCGTCCTCGCTGTCATGCGATCATAGACCCTTAGGCCCCAGTAATCAGTAATTATTGCACCTGTTCTAGCAGGTGCCATCTAGAAACCCAAAGGATCATAGGATTTATACTGTTTTATTACCTAGATTTCTCGCTCCGTTCTGAAGCGCACTCATGGAGCTGTACCAAAAAGTGGGATGAAATGCCTTGTTCTGCCATTTACTTTACTGGAGGCGGGATTTGAACCTTGGATTTTGAGAAGGTATTAAATATTATTTAAAACATTATTTTTTCAGATCATGGCATCAACTCTTCTTTCTACTGCTTCATTTGTAATTCATATTTGTGTGTTAAAATGTTAAGCATAGAATGTAATAAGAGATTTCAAAAGGCAACAGCAGAGAACAATCAAACAATTAACAGACAGTGGCAGAAACAATGCAGAAAGTGGAATAATCATCCCAGGTATCTTGGAAAAGATCAGAGAATTCTCTCATCCTTTCAGGATGATATTTATAGACTTTGCCTCTGACTTAGTACACATGATACTGTGGGGTTTTTCCTTTTTTTCAATTCATCTGAAACCCTTTTTTTCTATGAAGGAACAAACTTCAAGTAAAACACGACTTTGTATTTGACCCTTTCACTACAGAGGATTAACAGGTGTGGTGGATTCCTAGTGTTCTCCCTGGGAAGTGAGTCTAGGTCACATATATCTGTTTTTTGAGTGGAGCTTTTGAATCTGCTGGACAAGAAGGTTGTCTATGAAATTTTAGAGATGACAATGATTGAATGGCTGAAGCCAGGACAATACCTTCAGAACCTTTTATTGTCCTAGTCACATTCACACTGATGTTTGCAATTAGTTTGTAATAGGGGAAGTATAAAAGTGGCTTGACACAGTGTGCCAAATCCAAAAATGCCTTGCCTTAAAAACTGAGTTCATTAGTTTTATTGAATATTGATTCAGAAATTTTAATTCTGATTACTCAGTTGCTAAATTTTGCAGTCAGGATGGTCAAAAAGGAGGAAGAGGTGTAGACGTAGCAAACCTTTCCCCCTACGGTATGAATTCTCTTTACCTTTTCTCTGTCTCCATATTAGAGACAAGGTCTCTGTATGTCTCAAATTTTTGTATTACTGTTGTCTTTTTTTTTTTTAAATTTATTTGGACCATAATAGAATGCGACAGGCCTGATTATGGATGGTGCTAAGTACTGTACAAACATACATGAAAAAGCCAGTTCTTTCCTAAACCCCCTTTGTCCTAGTGGTTATCACTTGTGTGACAATTATTACTTTATTACACGTACTCTGCCATGAGTAATTTTTTTCTGTTGTGTTAGAGCTCACTGCTCTGCACCAGAATAATTTTGTATATTCCGTATAATTTATTCATACCCCAGCACATTATTAATAATTATCATAATCTGCATTACAGTAATGCCAAGAATTATCAGTCGTAGGCCAGAAAGCTGTTGTGCTGTTAAAACACATCACGGAAGCAGTCCCAGGCGACAGGGTTTTCATGTAAAATCATTATGGTTGAACGGATAACGGGTAGAACTGGGAGCCAGTAATTCATGTTTTCTAATTCTGCTTCTACCACTGATTCATTGGATGATTGGTGCCAGCGGAGGTACTGCTGAGCCAGACAGAAGTTTGCCGATGTCTGTATGTGGTCTGTTTTCCTTGACATAAAATAGGATTAATTCCCTGCCACGTTTGGATGGAGAAGAGGAGCAAATAATGCATTGTATGTATAGGATGGCTTTGCTGTGAGCTCGTTGGAAGGCAGACTGATACAGAAATTTAGGCAGGGGAGTTCAAGCACGAGGTCATCGCCTCATCATCAGGACTCTGAGGTGATTTTCTGCAGAGCTGCTGCCCAGCTAGTCCATCCTCTCTCTGTATGGATTCACTGGGTTGGTCCGTCCCACATTCAGGGCTTTGCATCTCTCTTTTTTGCACTTCATGAAGCTTTTGATGGTCTTCCCCACATGTAGGAGTGAAAGCCCATCTCCTCTCTCAGCATGGGCAAGGCTCTTTTCCAGCAGTAATGTAAGCGTTACCCCAAACAGAAGTTATCAAAATTAATAAAAACCCTATGCATATTTGTGCACATTTGTATGTGCATTGCTTTTATTCCAGCACTTTGGAGTCAGCAGGTCTAATTTAAGGATGGGAGACAGCCCCAGCCCACAGGTTTGGATTGGAGCTTGGCTGCAGCATTTGCCTGTGGGCATCTAGTCCATTTAAAGCTGACCATCCTCTGAAAGAGCTTAAGTGACAAAGTACAACCTGTTACAGCAGGTAACAAGAGCTTGGGGGGTACAAAATGACCCAACAGGGAGTATTTAATTTCAGAAATACTGCTACCAGCTGTAGCATGTGAGTCCCCGATGGTTTGTGCTGGCCACGAGCTGGTGCAATTTGTTCCTGTAAGAGTGAAGGGTGATTTTAGAGAGGGAGAGCAGCTTACTTCACCTTGCTAACAGCCTAGCTACAGCAGTCCAAAGGTGATTTAACCATGGTTACAAAGTGAAAAACATCAGAGCTCTCAGTGGTAGCCCTTTTCTCTAACCACTAACCATGCTAAAATAAAGCAAAAGCTTGATTTAAACCAACGAAATGCACAATTATATACAGTGTGCCTGATCCTCCCTCCCTCCCTCGTGCTCAAATGTTGTGGATTTCTTGAAAATGTGTTTGGGAGGGAGGAGGAGGGAGTAGGGGTGCTGTGAGGGTTGCTGTCTGCACAAAGTGGGGAGGTTTAGAAATTGGATTGCTGCCTTAACTCTGCCAGTTTAAGCCAAAGCCACAGAGATATTATTTTTGACACTATGCACAGTGGATTATAACTTCAGCTCCCATTACCTCTAATGGGATCTTTGCTTGCAATCTGCCACTGCTACAGCAATGAAAATCTGTCCCTTAATGCTATTTTACTATTGCAGGTTTTTGTGTTTAATTATATTATATAATAATTTGTTGCAGCATCTACCCAATTCCTTTAGGAGTACACTTGAAATGCTTATGAATTTTTATAAACACAAGCTATGTATCACTTTAAGTTTCTCATTGCTTTTGTAAACTATTCTGCCTTAATACAGCATCATTTTTTCTCCCTTGCTGGGTGAGCACCATCTTTTACGGTGTGGCCATTGTGAAAAGCACAAGGCTACCAATGCTGAGAAGCCCAACCCTCTCTTTATTGCATGGGTGACTTGTGAGAAAACACTCAGGTGCCTACAGCCTGCTCCCACTAGAATCATATGCAGAAAAAAGCACCCCAAGACACTAGTAGGTAGCAGGTTTATCTTCAGTGATGAAATGCATTATAATTGTTATAAAATTATTGACATGTGAAAATAGATATATTGCCACATACATTTTTTTCATGGATGTGCATTCAAACCTCTACATGAATTAGTTTACATTTTGCTGCTTACATTTTCTCAGACGTACAAATAATTTAACTGATCTGCAAAATGATGAAGTTGTGAGATATATCTAAAAATTACTGGGTCTGAATTATTCACTGAGCTCAGTCCTTGTGCAGGCTGTCATCAGCTCTACAGCCCTACAAAGCAAATTTCTCAGGAAGATAAGAAATGAACATGGTGGCTGCTGTTCTGTTTTCCTCCTGCAACTTTATTTTTTTTACCTTCTCTCTCTGCCTACCCAACATATATATTTATTTGTGTATATATGCGTAGAGAGACATTTGTGTCTGGAGAGAAAGCAAGATTTATTATGCTCCTTTTAATTTGCTGTGGAGGCATTGCTTACTGGGGACACAGTATGTACTGAACAGAGCGTACTAATTAAGGACCAGAAGGCAGACCAGCCCATTTACTTGAGACTTTGCCACAGATGCATTAATTGTTTACACATTACTTCCCCCCCCTTTCTTTTCTGAACCATCTACACCATACGTATACTGCCTGCCAGCAAGTTGGTCAGCACTACTCTTCCACCTTGTCAAAGACAGGAAAAATTCTTACTTCTTCTGGCCAAGGGATTATTTATCCAGCTACTTGTCTTTTTGGCAGCAACTATAATGCTGGGTTGATGGTTTGCACTATGTGTCAGTTGTGCTATGGGTGCACCATGTGTTCATGCTGGGGGAGGGAGGGGTAAGCATGGAGTTTTTTCCATGCTACTGTTAAGGAAAAATACTCTAATTTAAGCAGTGATTAAAGGAGCTCTCATTCAAATGTGTAATTTTAGCCAGGGAAGAGGTTAGTCGTGGGAGTCTTCCTTGGGAGCTGTATCCTGTGAGGTGGGATGTGCTGGGGTCCTTTTCTGCTTTGGGCATCGAGGGTGCTAGAGGGGACTGCATTAAGCTAATACACATGTCAGAGAGGGGATTCTGGAATTTCTTGATAGCTGTATGTGGAATAACATTGCAACTATTTGGTAAAACTGGGAGCTGTGTGCAAAACTTTCATCCTTTGCCTCCCCCTGGTGCCATGAGCCTCCTGAAGAAGGATGTGTGAAATGCCTGCTTTACCCAGCCTTGGGCATAACCTATGGGGTGTACATGTAAATATGTATGTTCAAATAACGCAGTCCAGGGTATGTGGTCTGGATTCAACCAGACTGAATTGCTTGTTTAAGTCCCTCAGCTCAATATTTATGTTCATTTTTTAAAGAGCTATTGAAATAATGGAATAAAGAACTACTGAAATAAGGGAAAAAAGGTCTCCTAAAAGCAATGCTTCTGACAAGCAGAAAAGAAACTTTCTCATCTATGTTTGGTATGATTTCTATCCCAGTTTAACAGGATGGTGGGGTTTGGAGCGGATGGCTCCATCTGATTTCACTTAGTCTATCCTTATGCCTCTCTAATTACATTGTTTGAACTGGAAGCGTTTCTAATTAACAATGGCACCACCTAAGTGAACTGCGACATGGACCGTTTGGGAGTGTTCTCCAAAGAAATGCAGGGCCTAACTCTGCTATCTAGTGCCAAGCAATTCATTTCTTCCACGGAAAGAAACAAAATAGTAGACTACCATACTCTGCAAATAAGTGTGGTATGATTTGTTCCTGAAATTTTAAAATTTGATACATTTTTTCATATATCTCCCTTCAAAGAGGAAGGTAATTGTATTTATATAAGTGAGATAGAGATGGTCACAGCAGGTTTTGGGGGAATTCAAGAAAGAACATGCTGCTTTACTTGCTTTACATTTATTACTTACAACACCATAAAAGCAATTCTATTTTTTCTGTTTATTTTATGTATTTTTGTATGACAAAAACCATTGTAAGTCCACATTTAAACATCCATTAAAAAAATTCTGTACAATATTATGCTAACACGTAATGACAACTGATTTCAACCATAGGAAGAAAGTCTCCTCTAAAATGCTAATAATTAAAGTGCATTTACACAGTTTCTGTATATTATTTAAAGGTAATATACTGCTGTTGCACAGGCCTATGTCTGCACTACATCAATACCTCTTTATCTCTGCTTTGCTTTGGAAGTGATTTTTCTCCTTTTTCAGAAACCTACATTTCTGTGTATTGTTTAGATATCTAACTTTGAAGATTTCTTTTAAAATAGTTATAAGCGACATTAATAAATCTCTGTCTTTGGGGGGTTTGATACTTTTCTTAGTAGCATGACTTTTCAATAGTCTCTCTTTGGATGTTAACCTTAAATTGCGAATTAAAGATTAAAGATATTTCAGGAATTGGCAACAATTCTGAATCATAATTTATTGAGCGTGACATGATTTGACTTGATCACAGACCTACTCAGGGACGTGTTCTCAGGACTACATAAATTATTGAAAGAACACAAAATGTAAGGAAATGCTAGCCAGTCAAACTCAGAAAGGTAAGCAAATTCATGAATATCGCAGCTCAAGTGAAGCATTTTTTATTCCTTTACAGATGACTGAAGAACTGATTTTCTGGTCTTACCTAGTCACTTTGGCTGCAGTAATCACTATGTCGAAGATGAACTACTAAAGACGTCTGTTAAAAGGATGATTTGTAATTCAGCTCTGGAATTATTGAAGCTTTGGGGAACTAAAAGGCAAGATTTTTACTAAGTGAATTCACCATTTCAAATTCCACCATTCTCAAAAATAAAAGCAGTTATATTTAAACACCAGAGAATAAAAATAGTTAGATTTAAGCACCAGAGAAAAATACCATTAATAATTTAAATAGTTGTTGCTTAAAAGTGAAAAAATAGAAGTAAGCACTTTGCCAGCAGAATGCAGTTTCTAGACTGCAGGAGGTGAAATGTAGACCACAGCTCTGGGTGTTCCTCTTCAGCACTAAAAAAACCCTCGTTTGAAGGTCTGCAAGAAGCAGCATTATTGAGAAAAATAAAAGAACAGGTAAGGGTAGTATATTTTAATACAACTAAATGTTTCTTGTCAATTAAGGAATTGGAGGGCATAGTAGATAATTTAGTAGTTCTTTTCCAACTCAGATGTCCCTGACACTGTGGTTCCACTGTGATTAATTTGTTAGAACAAAACAACAAATGGATGAATTAATCTGAATTTGATTTTTAGTCTTTGAGATGATTTCTTTTCTCCAGTTAAGACATTTAAAGGAAGAAAAAGAAACACAATGCTAGGAATGACCAATTTCATTGAAAGGAACCTGGAACAGTAACTCATGTAAGATCAGTGTAAAGAAGGACTTTAAGATTCAGTCTATTATCTGTGAGCTTAATAGATCTACGTCCTGCGTCATAAGACATTCTAGACTGAAAACAATGCATGGTAATTACTTATTAATCACGGAGAAATATTTTATGTAAGAGCTTTTCAGATGAAATTCAGTCATTCAACCAGATTAAAGACTTTTGTACTGAAGATTTATTTTCTGTGCTTAATGGTTTTGATTTTCCTGTCCGCCTATTGTCAAAAACCCTGGACTTGGGGAATCTCAACAGCTGAGATGGGTTTAACATTTTAAAATTTTCCTTGTACTGATTTTCTTCAAATTTTGTAGTCTGCAGTTATTAACCAACCACTTCCTTGGTCTTTAAAGTGTGTGCTCTAGATCCAATGTGAGAATTTGATACATGGAATCAAAATAGAATGGTGTAATTTTCAGTATATAGATGGGAGACGCAGATCATGTCTCCTGTGGGATTTCAGTCCCTGCTGTAGTTTCAGTTATGCAAATAACTGATGTAGCTGTGATTGACATTAACGGCAATTGCACAAGTCTGACATAGATGGGTTGGATTTATTCTGTCCTGTTGCTTGCTCTAAGTGATACCCAAGTGATGGGATTTGCTAGCTGTCCATGCTGTGTTGGCTTTGGAGCACAGCTAGGAGAGGTGTAAGGGATGAGAGATACTGAGAATACCCCACTGGCATGTCGAAGAAAGATTCTCTGGACTCATTCTGTTAGTGCTTCTTAGGTTTTTGGGTTGCATGGGTACCTGAGTTTGTTTCTGCCTGTGACCTGCCTGCTTGAGGTGACTGTATGGTGCACAGGACCGTGCGGCGTGGCCTGCACCATTTCCTCCCCTCTGGGTCTCTGGTGCCCCATGTGTAGCATCCTTCAGAAACACAGAGGGAAGCTGCTCAGCCCTGTCTTGTAGCTAAGCTGGTTACACACCCACCAGCAACAGGCTGCCTGCTGTGAGCGGGAGGCGTCTGAGGCATCCCAGGGCAGCCCTGGCTTAGCAGGTACTGTGTAGACCCACAGCCACATGAAATAAATCTGTCAGGGTGATGCACCTGGACCCTGGCAACTACTGCTCACACCTGCGAGTCCTGGTTACTCAAGCAAACCCTCCTTCCCTTTCCACCAAACAACTCTCATGCCAACCGGAGCCAGTTCTGGCTGGCTGCTAGCCATGGCTGATGGGCAGTAGTGTCACCAGCCACTGCCATTGGCTCTGCAGGAGCTGGAGTTGTTTGTAGCAGGCCACCTTGGGGAGGTGTTGTGTTCACATGGGGTGACAGCTCCTTGGCAATAAAACACTCAGCTATATGTCCTGTGACTGGAGACAAGGGGACTAACAATGAGAACAAAATGTTTCACAAGAGACCGCTGGGTTCAGGCAGGGATGTCCTGGGCCCTCTGAAAAGTTTGGAGGCAAATCCCGCTGGTTTGGGATTAGTGGCATTTGAAGAGTCTGGAGGTGACATTGCCATTTCTAAACTGAGTTGTTTGGTACACCTGATCTCCTGATATTCGGGAGCTCAGGAAGGCAAAGAAATGGTGGAAATCAGAAATGGGCTTACAGCCTGCAGGAAAGGCTTGAGGGTGATGTTCTTGACTTTGGGTTTCCTTGTGGAGAGATACATTGCTTTCTAGGTTAGGGCTGTGTAAGAGCTCTACCTGGCAAACTCCAGCTGAGATGGCTGTGCAGATGGGGGCAAAAGATACTGCATTTTTCAACAATAGGAGTGTATTTTGGCTTTTGCTGTGGAGAGAGAGTTGAAAACGCATGAATTGTCTTCTCTGTAAATAGGAACTGTGCACATTTTGTCTGTGGAGTGGAAATAAAAAAACCAAGTGTGAGATAGCTCTGTCTCCCAGAGGTACCAGTCCTGCTGTACTCGCCTGGCAGCACACACACGCATGTTGTCCTGCCACAGCAAGGAACAGCCGGAGCGGGCATGCCCCTGGGTCCTTGTTGACTGTTTATCAGAAATTGTTTCACAAGTGTTCAGCAAAACAGGTTATTTGAGAGGCCTATACATTGTGTGATAGAGTAACATTTCTGAAATGCTAGAAATTGTTTAAATTGATAGTTCTGAGAAGAATAATCAACGTTTTTTTTTTAGCACTGAAAATGTGATTTAAACACTTACTGTCTGGATAAGAAAACATCATTAATTGTGACTAAACTCAGGATATGCAAGGTACCCACTTCTGCTTTTTGTGTAGTAATGACATCTCTGAATAACAGCTCCTATAGAGACTGCTGACAATCTTTTCCTTAACGGTATTTGTTCACATTGTATGCCCAGGCTTAGTTGGTGTTTCCCCTCTCTTCCAAGATTTTCTATATGTGTACTTGTATTTGGTGGCACAAAATGAGAATTTAGGGCCATGTATTTTTTCCTTATTTATTCAAATTCAGAATTTGGACAGCATTAAATGAAAAAGGTTTTGTTTCTTTAATGGGCAGAAATGCAGATTTCAGCCAGAGTCTGAAAGTCAATTTGAGTTTTATGCAGTGAATAACATCACTAATAAGAGATTGGGCAGGTCAGATTCTACCCTGATTTACACATCTGTTCAATCCAATTATCATCAGATTTAATGTGATGGCAGCTACAGATAAGCAAGTAGATTTTTTGTCCTGTAACTGGAACTTGGTTAACAAATTCTGTTTATGCAGTAGAGAGCTCCTCTGCTGTTCCCCAGAGCTGTTTGTGACTCTACAGAGCTGAGAACATTAAAAATTGTGAAAAATGTTATTTTCATTACTTGGAGACCGCTAGTTGTATCATGCTAGGACTGTGGGTGAGGAGTAGCTTGCAGAGAGGAGAATTTTCTTCCTTCTGTTGGTGAGAGGCAGTCTGACTGGCCCTGGGCTCCTGAGGAATTTTAAGTATCTGCCTAAAGCTTAGAATCTTCTGATTTTCTAGGATGCTGCAGCCCATCTCTGCAAATGTATTGTAGGCACCGTGTCTTTGTACCGTGGGACTGCGTTGTATTGTGTGGCAACTATGTATTGCCTGTGGTGGGTATCCTGTTGGCATCAAACTGGGAGAATCCAGGAGGTACAGAAGCTATTTTCCTTTTTTTGGTCATCTTAAGCATGTCTCAAGGCCCTGGATTCATCCCAGCAAAGTCATACAATACGCTCTCTTTGTGCTTGTTACTCTTCAACAGTAAGAAAAGACATCTAGCTGAAACTTTTGGCACCTAAAGTTAGACAAAATGGATTTGGTAGTACATTTTGACACTTAGAGATTTAATGTTTTGTATCCTTTATGAACATGTACATAAGCAAATTTTGGCTTAAAAGAAGAGGAAAAATCATCTGTTTCCAAAAGTAAGGAGGACTAGGAATTTCAGTGCTGGCCAGTCTTCCTGTGGGAGACAGGATGCTGTAAAAACTTTGCAAACTGAAATCATTGTCATAGATAGGGCATGTAGGAGTCATCTTGCCTAATTTTTGGGTCCAATGTTCTTAAAAAACTGTGCTCCAAGTGGCTTGTCAGTTAAGGCTGCATTGGATCCCAGTGTGTATTTTACCTGGTAAATTGACTGAAAAAGCTGTGACCTCCTGCACCGCATTAAAGTGTGCCTGCGTTACCTGCTGCTGAGCCCACCTCGGTTCCACCAAGCAGGGAAGCGCTCATGGCTGCCAGCAGCACACACCACAGGGCTCCAAGTACAGCCAGAGGACAAATTGCACCAAAAAGAACCTCTTCACACAGTAATTTGCTAATATAGACCACCACTAGTCTCCTTCCTTGTATCTTTTAAGATTGCCAGGATACATAACTCTGAATGAAGTGAGTATGCTGTTTGAGTAACAGATACGCTGTAAATTTTCAGATTAGAACCATGTTTTGTAAAAGGGTAAGGTCTGACATTTGGTTTTATTAACTGTCATTTCTTGAAGTGAAAATACATAGCACCAGAGCGTACCACTAGATTTGCTGAAGCTACAGAAGAAAGTTCAAATGTAAAATAGAAAGGTTGAATTGCTCCTTGTGCCACAGATGAAGCTGTAAGAGGTGGCTAAGCAGGATTGAGCGTCTTTCTCTGTGTTCCCATTGTGCTCTGCTGAGGTGCTGGATTTATTTTAACCTCTCTGCAATTTGGTATGGAATCGGGACTACTCCCATTCATGCCTGGCTGCAGCATTTCTGCGTGTGCCGTTCTGGTAGCAGTGACTTGTGCTGCGTAAGTATATATTTCTAATATAACAGAAATGAAGTTAAGGTCTGTGTGCTATTTTCTGTACTTCAGAGTAGTGCAAAAAGTGAGGGATGAGAAAGAAATGCTGAAAAACTATGCAGCTTCTTATATGAAGGTCTCCTGCAGAATATTATGGCACGGGAGAATGACCAGTGCACGCTCAAACTCATCGGACTCCCGGAGTGCCAGAGCGGGAGAGCAGAGAGGTGGAATAATGCTGTAAGCAGCACTATCCCCTGCACTACAGGTCATGCTAGAGCAGCTTCTGGGCTCACAAGTATCAACTCAGTGCTGCTGAATTATCGGTTCTCTGTGCTAGCATCCAGTTCTCTAGTTCTCAGCTACAACAATTATGATCTGAGCATTTTGTGAATTACCTGTTTTTTTCGTAGAATAATGAGAAACGAAAAGATCTGTATTAATAAATAACAAAATGATCACACAGGAGCCTAAAAAAGAAATGCATAAGCTAGAAATTGAGGCTTGGGAAGGAAAAGTGATGGGTTAGCATTTTTCCCCTGGTCAAGTTGGAGATTACATGAAAATCCCCAGCCTACCCGGGAAAAAAAAATAAATCCCAGCAAGCTCAGGAACCTGAAAAGCAGCAATTGTTCAAGACAACCTTCTTCAGCTTTCAACTGGGCGGAACATCTGAAATCTAATAATTTTTGTAGCTTTCCTGTGTAAGATGCTTTCTCAAAAAAACCAAGTTTTATTCTCCGTCTTTAACTTTCTTTTATCAAATTCAGGTTGTGTTAGAAGAGCAGCTGACTGGGAACAAAGGAAGAAGATTAAAAAGGGCTACCAGCAAGTAACTTTTTTCAAGGAAAAAAGGGCTTTATTTTTAGATTTGCTTCCCTGCCTGTGAAAGAGACATAGCAAAAGGAAACAATAGATAAAAGAGAAATGTATGGTAATGTTGGCAATAACGTCTGTCTGTAGTCACCCTCAAGCCATGTGTGGGATAATCTGTCCATGTGGGAATTTTTTGGTTATTTTTCTGAGTAGGGACATACGTCCATGCCGTGTGGTTTCCGTTGCCATGTCTGTGGCAATAAATTAAACAGGGCTAGAGAACTGATTTGAGAATTGGCACGTGATCGGCTATAATATTGAAATGCTTGTATGCTCTTTGGCAGGGTTGGGACCCTTGCAACTCCCTGTCAATGTAAAAGGGATGATTTGGGGAATTGTGTGAATGCTGACGGACAGGTCCCCATAGCAGGATGGATGAGAACTGCTTTGGGGTTAAAAACAACATAGATGCATGAATGCAAACTACGCTGAGCCATATGCCCTCATGGGCAGAGAGCGGGCCTGTTTAATTTAGTACTATAGACATAAATTTTACATTTGGGTCCATGTGGTGCAAGACGGGTGGGAAAGGTGGGAGATCCCGTGACAGCATGGTCTAAACTAATTCTCCAGGTTGTTAGGAAATGGAGTCACAAGATTGCCAGGAGTTGTCTGTAGCACAGGAATGGATCTGAGGGACGTGATTGTGTCTCAGACTGTCAAGCTGCTTTCCTGAGCCATTTGTTAACCTGTCTTCCCCCTGTAAGGCAGAACCAGTGGCCACCTCCCTGTCCTCAGACTTTTGCAGAGGCTCCTCAGACCCCTCTGCCCCAGGGTTGTACTACAGCTGCCAGGATTTGCACGTACATTTTAATTCTTCAGAGGAAAAAAATGTGGGGGGAGAAAAGAAGTTTACAAATAGATTGTGTCACTATCTGGATATTCCTGCCTTTTTAAGAGAAGGATAAACCAGGATGAATTCAAATAAAGTTGCAAAATACAGTGAACGCTGCTTTCTAGCTGATCTCTTGGGAGGAGCCCACTGCAGGAGGATGACCAGCTTTCCTCTTACCTCATTAAGATTCTTCATTTCACTCATCACACTGGCACATTCTCTAGCAGAGGTCAGGTTCATTGAGGAGGTCACGATCATTTTCTGCTACAGTGCTATTTTCTTCTCCATCATGGAAACTTCCAGCACGGCAAGGGCAGGCTGAAAATAGACCATTTCTGCCCTGCAAAAGTATGTTTGCATTCTTCCGTTCCTGTTCAAAACATCTAGTGCTTTGTCTCATCTTTCTGTCAGTTCCTGAATTGTCCACTCTGCCTCTATAGCTTGCAACTGACAATCCGTCTCTGTCGCGACTGCATTTGTGGGTCTTTCTTCTTACCACCCTCCTCCTCTTCCAGAAGACAAAAAGTCTGTGTCCTCTAGTCCCAGCCATCTCCTGTAGTAGGGATGCTTTGAACACTGAAAATGATTATCCTTGGAATGGTCTTTTGTAGGAACTCTTTATTCCAATTTATTGATAAAATAAGATTTCTGCAAAATTTCGGCTGAAATAGCTGCTTGCCTCAATAAACGAGCAATTCTTATATATAACAAGGTAATATACGTTATAATGTGGTTAAGATATTATTATGACCTGCTTGTTCCAAGATGATGGAAGGATTAATTCTACAGGATCTGCTCCTTCATTGCTTGTTCTTCTACCCATCAGTGCACTTTCAGTGCCATTGTAAAGTTCTAAAATGAGATAAAATTCATTGGAATGCTGACCTGAAGAGTAGCTTTTGTTCGAGTGAATATATTGCATGCTTTCTTCACTGGTGATTTTTAGTATTTCTGAGATTATTTAAATGAAAACCTGCAAAAGGCAATAGCAACAAACATATACCACAGCCGTCGGTATGGAAGGGTTGAAACATATCTTCTTTGATTCTGTATTTCTGTATACCTTGTGAAAGTTGTTCTTGTGAAAGTTGCCATGCTGAGATTCATGATGGTGAAAATCTTCCTTTGGTCCCGGTGTAAATGTAACATAGACTGGAGTACAGCATTCCTTTTCATACTACTTAGCAGAGTGCTCTTTAACCTTCAGGGGTCATCTTTGTAGTTAAGGGGTTAAGCGTCACTGGCTACGCCTATTGAAGGCTAAGACTGTTAACTTGTGAACATCCTGTGGATGCTTAGTTACTGAGGAAGTCTGAACCCCCTCATCTCAAAACTGAGTCTGCCACTGTACTAAATTAATATCTATAATATCTTGCGTCCAGCTCTGGAGCCCTCAGCACAGGAAATACATGGAACTGTTGGAGCGGGTCCAGAGGAGAGTTACAAAAAGTATCTGAGGGCTGGAGCACCTCTCCTAGGAGGACAGGCTGAGAGAGTTGGGCTTGTTTAGCCTGGAGAAGAGAAGGCTGCGGGGACACCTGATTGCAGCCTTTCAGTACTTAAAGGGAGCCTATAGGAAAGATCGAGACAATCTTTTTAGCAGGGCCAGTTGTGGCAGGATAAGGGATAATGGTTTTAAACAGCGTAGATTTGGACTGGCTATAAGGAAGAAATTCTTTACAATGAGGGTGGTGAAACACTGGGACGGGTTGCCCAGAGAGGTAGTGGAGGCCCCATCCCTGGAAACATTCAAGGCCAGGTTGGACGGGGCTCTGAGCAACCTGATCTGGTTAAAGGTGTCCCTGCTCACTGCAGGGGGGTTGGACTGGATGACCTACAAAGATCCCTTTCCACCCAAAGCATTCTATGATTCTAAAGGTAGTTAGGTGTGCAAATACCCTTGTGCACCCAGATGTAGAGTGGAATTCTGGTGGTTTTACTCCAGGCTGGCTCTGGCCTGAGTGCCAATTCGTGGCTGGGGTGCACTTCCCAATTTAGTTCCACTGGCAGGTGTTCTGATCTCGTGCTCCGGAGCATCTCACCGAAGCAAGCCGCAGCACCGCAAGCGGAGGCCATTGGGAGGTTTCTTTCAAGTGTCTACTCCTCATCCAAATTAAATGCTAATGCAGATCCACCCTCTAATTCTGCTTTGTGCCATGCTAATCTTTCTAAGAAGCTTTAGCCTGTGGAAAATCAGTTCTACAAGACATGAAGATATTTCACAAATCAATATCTCGATTGCGAAAAAGAGTAACTGCTGCGGAAATGTGTTTTATTCAGTTGCGTCTAGGCTGAAGATAGTGCATCTCCAGATAGGGTATCTTTCAGCTGCTGTTGAAAGTGATGAAATGTAGGCTTCTGTGTCAGACAGAACATTTTTGGACAAGATTCTTACCAGTGATACAGAAAAAAATCTTAGCGCTGTTTATTGACTCTGTGCAGCCAGGCTAGGCAGACTCTTCCTTTACCAACTGGATCTGGAGTTCTCGGGGTTTTTGCTGAGGATTTGCTTTTCCTTCAAATTATACAAACATCACTCAGGAGACAGTATTTTATCCTCGTCATGCTAACTTGCATGCAAAGTGACTTCCCAGTCGCTCCCCTCTGCCTCCTGAGCTCTGCACGGCGCCAGCTGTGACAATGCCAATGCAGGCCCCCCTGTGTGATCAATTTGGCTCACAGCTGTACTCAGCGTCAGTAGTAATTATAAGGGTTAATGTGATTAGTTTCACTCGTAGTATTGGTAAGTATCTGTTGTTGTTGCCCTTGGCAATAAATTTCCCTGTGTAAGTTCTTTGGTATACTGTTTTATGGTACCAGTTGCAGTTGTGTGGGTAAAGGAGCAGGTACATGAGGAAAGCTGGAAATAAAGGCAGAGGAAAGCAGGGGGCTAAAATCTCTTTTATATGAAGTAAAATACGTAGTGACTGCTCACTGTAAGAGTATAAAGAATCTCCACAGATAAGGTTTTTACGCTCTAAAATTTCCTCCACCTCAGGATTGTGGAAAAATAGGGTTTATTTCACTCAATTTAATTACTGACTAGTGGTACCATCTGGGCAATACCAAAACTCATATAAGAATATATTTGCTGTTGATATTTTCTGTCTCATTCAGGTGCTGGTGGCAAGAGCATTCTCTTCTGTGCAGTAATCCGGAATGTATTTAAGTCTGTTTCATTTGTCATTTTAAAAGGAATAAGCAAGAGGTGGTGGGTGAAATGTCTCTTTCCCTCAAGGAAGTGAGATGAATTGAAGTCAAATGTGAGAAATCTTTTCAACCTTAATTTGCCATCCGAGAATGATATGATTTAAGCACAATAAATAATGCGCGTGAATGTGCATTGGTGAGGGAGAGAATCAGCAATTTAAATGAGTTTATTCACACAGGGTGAGACATACAAAATTAAAAAGGACTTGGTTTGTTCTGCTGCCGTAACTTAACAGGGATGTGTGGAGTGTCTCAGATGACTGAGGTTTTAGGGATTAGCATTACTCCTGGAAAGGTGATTTGTTCCATTGAACACAGCTTGTCATATTTCCGTTTAGCACAAAATACTACAGAGCTTATTATATACGGTATGTTTTTCATCTTTACCTGAACTGCATGTCTAGTGTATGTGCACACCAGTCTCTTTTCCCTTCTCCTTTGGGTCTCCTTCCTTTCCTCCCTCTCTTTAGGTCCTTGGCTCTCTCCAGTATGATTTTTTCAGCCTTTTGCCAGCACCTTCATTTTTGCACCAACTATCCACATTGCTCTCAAGCTGCTGAAATTGATTTAAAGCTGAGAAGATAAGAGAAATGGACAAGAAATATTTTCAATCACAATTGAAGATAAGCAGGGAAACCCTTTTCCTAAGATAATGGGGTTTTGGAGCACTGGCAAACTGGAAATATGTATTTAGCTGTTGATAATGGACATTCTGCAGAAAGGGCATGTATGAAAAATGGGGATTTTTTACTGGCACAAAGAAGTCTTTCAACATAAAGATAAGAAAAGTGAAGTCCAGTCTACAAAGTTTAGTCTTTCATCCATCTGATTGCATGTAATTTCTATCAAAGTGGCATCCTCTCTAGTATGGAAATGAGAAGGATGTTAGGTTTACGTATAGATTTTGGATTAAACTGTCACAGGCAGAGAGATTTGTTTTTAATGCACATGTCTGAACACAGAAATGGCAGGTAACCATAGTGTCTTAGGCACTTTTAAATCCCCAAACAGAGGTCTTATTTTAGAGCTTATAAATAGAAACTGTGAGAAGAGCAGAGAGAAGGACTTGATGTCCTCTCATCCTCTTTCCCAATCTTATTTTTTACATTTTGTGATTACGTTCTGTTCAGCTGTCACAGACGGCGAATTATTACTTGCAATTTAGCATGCTCAAGTTCCCCTCGCAGCCATCCTGGTGCATATAAATTGCTATCAATAGCTCCTTTTAATTTTCAAGCTAAGCAAGCAGCGGATACAAAAGGACCTTGCGTGTGATTCAACACAAGTGCCAATTACGCCTCTCTCGGGCAGCGTGGAGCAGGGGTGGGGGAATCATGACCGGACCCCTCCATTAGCCAGCATCCAGGCTCGTGTGCTCGTCTCCTGTTCTGGCAGCCAGAGGAGCTGCGATGGCAGGGCTGGCCCCAGCAGGCAGGGACACGATGCTGCAGGTTTTTCTTGGCAGGATGGAGTTAATTTATCTTTAAGCTTCAGCTCGCGTTTCTGGGAGCTGGTGTACTTTCCAAACAGTGGGAATGGTAAAGCCATGTTTTCAGTCCCAGTTTGGCTGTAATTTAGGCTTTCTATAAAGCAGGGTTTTTCGAGGCCACACATGATGTGTGTGTGTGTCCCCCTTTTTTTTATTTTCAAGGAAATACCATATACCTGCAAAGGAGTAACCTTCTGCCCATGCGTCTGCAGTATTGTAATAATGAGAAAATGGAGCCAAACCAGGACTGTCATGGGCTCCTAAAAACATTTCTGTCAAAAACAAATGAAAGAGAAGAAAATATTGCCCTCCTGTGTTTGCTACATTGCAGTAAGAAAAAGCTGCTTTCTGCGTTGTATTTGCATAGCTGCATGGCAGCCGAGGCCAGTGCCTTCAGCGCTGGGCTCTGCCAGACATGGACACAGAGCATAGGTTTTACTCCCCTGAAAGGTTTGTTGGAAAACTTAGTTAAAACAATATGCTTTATAATTTTTTTCCCCTGAGTAAAGGTTATTTCTCACTGCATATAATTTTATAAAAGTTTATTTGCAACCAATTACTCAAAGTTAAGCTTCTTTTTAGGAGAATACCCAGTTATGTAGCTTTAGCTGCATTTATCCAGAGCCTTCATTTTTGTATTTTCATTACGTGGGTAAGTTTTTTTTTTTTCTTAGTTTAATTTACTTGGAATTCAGCCAATTGTGTGCTTGCAAATGGACATTCAACCTTAATGAAATAGAAATTTTAAAAAATGACACTTAGTTTTCACTTAAATTTAGAGAATAAAGGAAATTTGCTGAAGCTAGTGAATTAAATGGTTCTGGCCACTGTGTCCCAAATATATTTAAAGCTACTATTTCAGCTATGTTCCCACTCAAATTTTGAAAAGTAAGAGGTGGTTTGCCAGTGAATTTTAATTTTAGGTGCGGAATTATCTTAAAATCTGACCCAAACGCCAAAGTTGGAAAAAAAAGTGTATGTCTTGGTTGGTATTCATAGATTGGAAAGAGAAAATAATTTATCTTGCTTTCTACATTCCCACTGAATTTCTAACTTTTAATGAATATTAGCACCTGCTTTCTACCTTGAAACCAAATATAATCAAGGAGAGATTTTCTAAACAACAGAAACTAGTTACCGCCAGTTGAAAAAAAAGAGGTATTTTAACGTTTGTTTCATTGTTTTATTGTTTAGATATTCATATAGCAGGGAACACTGAAAAGGGTGTAAGGGTTGTGTTGATATGAGAATAGATATTTGCCTTGTAGTTTTACTTGTAATTATAAAGCAACAACTTTAAGTCTTTATAAATTGCTGTGTTAATAAGTATTTTAGCATCATTTAATACACTTAGGACTTTACATCAGTTGCCATAATGTCAAGTTTAGTATTTAGCAGGTTTTCTTTTTTAAAAAACTTTTACTGCAAATATTTATGCTTCTGTTATTTTTTCGTGGCTTTAATGAAAGCAGAAAGACAGAAAAAGAAATAGAGTCACTGGGTGGCACACAGCTAATTTCAATACAAGGTTACTTTTTACTTTCTTTAAAGTAGTTTGAGTGGTGATCGCCAAAAGAATAAAGTTGAATTTCCAGTGAACTTTATTAAGAAATTCTGTTGGAACAGGTAACAAAATAGATATTGAAATGTAGAACATTATGACTTGATTGAGATTTGAAATTGTAAGGTACAATGAGCAGAAATGTCTTCAGCTGCGGATTTGTGCTATTTATGTTTTGTAAAGTCGTTTTACCAAACCACTGGCTGGGCAGATATAGTGCAGTATGGTTTCCCTATCTGAAATCACCGAAAAGCAGATTTCCTCAGTGATTAGTAGTTAACAGCACATACTTTAACTTTTACGTTTAAGATATTTGTTTACATAGGTTATACTTTTTTTTTAAATTATGGAGTTATAATGCTAATGAAGAAAATAAATTTTAAAGGACATAAAATGTATTTTGATGTTCCCATGGTAACTCTAGAATTTTCTC
>NW_009260814.1:393616-455990 GCF_000687185.1 Egretta garzetta | reverse complement strand
CTTGCAAACTGAAACTGTATTATTTCACTCTTGCGTGTGCTGGTCATGGCCACGAATGGTTTTGGTTTCCAGGACCTGAGCTTTTTGGCTGTTTGGCACTCTGTTGTGCTTAAGTATATACTGGATGGAGTATCTCAGTCTTTGAGGTAGGGTGTTTGGGGTCTCGGTACTGAGTTTCTCTGCTTCATTCTGTCAGTGCACAGGAACATGTAGTCCACTTATCTTTTTACCTATGTAAAACTTTTAGTTCTGAGGGATGCTTGGCGATTTTGGGGTAAAGACATTTCAGCATGCTGTACCCAAGCTTCTCACATGTAGAAAAGGTGGTCATGTTAAATAATTGTTGTTCAATTTAATGGTGTCAAGCTGCTACAGAGCCCTTGTATGGGAAGCAAGTATAAAATGTTAATAGAGTATATTGGATTTTAGTGAGGAGTTATGCTCGGGGGGGTGCTGGCAAGAGACACTTTGGCATGGTTGCTATAGAATGAACTCCACAGCCCTCCAAAATGGTAGTAGCTAAATATCAAGAGATATTTCAAGGATACCTGGTGCTATCAATTTGACCATGTAGTGATTAATGCAGCTTGTTGTACTCATTAAATTGAGAGATGCAGCAGGCTGAAGTTTACAGTATTGATCTAGTTTTAGTCCTGGTAAAAGATACATGAAGGAAATATTAATCGTAATATTATTGCTCATCGTAAAGCCATGTGCAAAGTGAACAGACGATCTAAGCTTTAGTATTACATAAACTATATAAAGTGCTCCAAAACCAAAGGTATATTTATTCTTAAAACCAGAGCAGGTGTTTTATAATGAAAACAAATTCTACAGCACAAATATTTACATTGTAAGTCACAGATGTGATTGTTTCCTTTATACTGGATGTGTTTCCAAACTTCCAAAGAAGACATAAACAGTAAAACCAAACTGATACTGTGTTGCAAATTGCAGGTGCAATGAGACATAATGAACCTCGAAAAGAAGTATTGAATGAAAACCTTTTTCCTTTCCTTTTCATCTGGCCTACAAAGGTCCACATCAGCTGGCTGCCGCCTGACGTGACAGTTCTTCTCATCCTCTGCCAATGCCTGGCCTCACCGTGGAGCAGTACTGGTGACTAGAAAAGGTCAGTGGGTTTCCTCCCCTGAGATGGTGTAATTTTTTTCCCTGTGCAGTGTCGCTGTGTCTGGGTTGACACTGTCCCTCGGGAAGCCCGGCCGGGATGCGCGCCATCCCAGAAATAACCAAACTAATGAAACACGGGGGGATTTCAATATTTCCAGAAGGCTATCTTAGTCCTTTATAGTGTACACTGCTGTGACTGTACTGTATTTCAATAATTTCTCAGTCATTAGTATGCAAAGCGTAGCATTTCTGGTTAACATTTGATTTCCAATGAAGGAAGCAAAGGAAGCGCCTGCTGCAAGGAAATACTTCCAGTGGGGCCTAAAAATATTGCCATGAAAATTTACTTGCTCAAATACAGTATGTTTTTCTGGCACTTTCCAGTGATTATGAAGCTAATGAAAATGGAAGCTGTTACATCCATCTGTCAAAAATATTACTTGCTTTGGAAAGAGAGCATTGAGAATTGTGTTTGTCTATCATAACCTTAGGAGGAATATATGGCAGCTTGGCAGCAAGCGGGCGATTTGATAACTTCACTTGTGTCAGGGCACGTAGCGTGGGGCAAGAGGTGTAACAGGAAAAAAGTGAAATCTGTTTTCCTTTAGGTTTCATTTTTGCAGCTGTAAGAAGACACAGGAGTGGGTGCTGGTGTCCTGGTTTATTCCATTTATTTAGGCTGTTAACTTCCATGTTTTCCTAAACGAATGCCGTGATTTGCAGACTGCCTATTAGTGTTCACAGATTTGGAACTGTAACGTTGGATGTTTAAAGTCATATATTCTAGATATTACCAGTGTCGCAGGCAAGTGTCGTGTTTTATTGCTACAATTTGCCTTTTGTTGTAAAACTTCTCATTCTCCTATACCAAGAGAGAATTTGCTCTCTGTACCCAGTCCCTTCATGTTTCACGCCTTAACTTTGACTGCTTTGTTGCCACGGCAACTCTGCTGCGCAGCATCCTTCCACTGCATTATTGCTATTCCTATACCTAAGAAGTACATCAAACAAATTAAACATGTCAATCACCTCTAAAAAAAGGTATTGAAAACGTTTCATGTCCGTTTCCAATATCATACCAGACAGCCAAGGCACTAGTTCTGGACTGCAATCCCTGCCTTATTTTCTTGGTCCTCATTACTTACAATAGATGCACTGAAGCTGGTGGGAAATATTTGGTGGCTGAAAATAGTAACTTCCTCTGGATATTAGAAATGCTATCACTCTTACACTCTTTACTGGCAAAAAATGTCCTTTTTGTTTATTTATTTATTCATTCCTAATCATGGAAGTAAATATGCTCATCAGTTTTCAATCTTTAGTGCTTAAACTATCGTGTAAAACCTGTTACCTTTCTTGGGTGTCTGGGCCCTAATCTGAAGATCAGGTATAGAACAAGACTTCTCAGTTGCTTGCAACTTGTGCTCTGTCTACTTCCTGCAAACATTAATTTTGTTTTGCAAGGTCTCTGTCAAAACCTGTAAACATTATTCCAGTCTGGCTGTCCATAGAAAAGAAAAAGAACAATTATCCTTTCAGGGAGCTGTCTAGAAAATATCTGGCCAGTGAACGTGGCTGACATATCTCAGTTCAATATTAAGACATTTTGTATACAGCAGGAAATGCCAAAAATAGCAAATGTGTTATTTCCCTAAGACTCTGTTGCAGATAATTACTTGTTGCCATTTTATATACACTTCATTTGCTCAGTGAAGCATTTATTTGACTTTTGTCATACTACATAAAATAAGGAAAATGAAAAAAGTTTTTGCACACATCATTCTTTAGCTAAAAATAATATAATTTTAGAAAACTGTAATCCACTGCAAATTATATTTACTGTTATAAGCCTGATAGCTGGAGGCTTTTGGTGTATTGTTTGTAATTCCCAATCTGAGGATGTACTGAACATGATGTAATTTACTAGAAGTCCATGTAACTCACGGGAGGGGATACAAGGAATTCCAATATTCCCTAAATTGGTCTGAAACAATATTATTTGTTTCTATTTTCTTCTGAGGAAAAATAACAACTCTTAACCGGATTTTTCATTCATGCAAGCAAAGTCTACTGGCTTCCAAAGTTAGATTAATGTGGTTTTGGTATGGTTTCAAAATAAAAATGAATAAAAGTGATTGTAGAATTCAATAAAAGTCAAAGCCCATGTTTTTTGCAGAATGGCATTGGCTTCTGTTTGCAGTGGTTACGAGGCACTGCTGCTTCCTCTGCGTTACAGCGTCTGGGCAATGAGGCAGTGGGTTTCTGATGCATTAAGTAAATAAACACATGTATTACATGTTTATTGAAAGAACATAAGAATTAATTTTTTGACTGTGATGATTTTCAAGTGATTATCTTTTTAAATTCAGCCACTGGTGGAATTCAGCCATCTCCTGCTTTACAGGTTATGAAACTTTTCCCCATGTCTGAAAAGCCTATTGGTAAGTAACATTGGAGGTGCTTGCGCTGGTAGTTATTCTGATTTCTATTTTGTTAATCATGTCAAGAAGGCAGGTGGGTAGAATATATTTTTTGGACATTTAAGCATACTGTCTTCTCCACTAGGGACAAATACAACTATCAAAAGACATCCTGAGTAATCTGTTTATGTAAGAGAATGACTCTTTAACAGGTAATGAGGATTTTCCTTTTATAGGCTGGGCAGAGCAGCGAAGTCAGCTCTGGCAGTTATTAAAGCAGCAGGAGCGCAGCAACCCTCACAGCTGTCGAATTTCTCCCCTGCAGAGAACTTTTTCTTCATTTTGCCTTGCACTGGGGTTTGTTTTTCACGTGGGCTGAGTAAACCTTCCTCTAAGAACAAATCTCCATTAACTGGAAGACACCAGTTAGGTTCTTCCATCGTTCAGGATAGGTTTGTAAGTTAAGGCAGGGCAAAATCTAAACTAATAATTTGGTATGAATTGAATACTGCAGCAAAGTTTGTTCCTCTCGCACTGCAAAGTACAACTTCAAGCATAGGTTTCGATGTACTCATTTTGATTGCTCTGATTCTGAACAAGCCTGACAGAACCATGTTAACTGTGAAGCGCTAAATGTAGAACAGACACCAACATATAACCTTCCCCTCCCCGGGGTGCTGAGGAATGTCTTTTGTCTTTTGGGCATTGAAATTCTCAAATAAAATGGCAGGGATTATGCATTCTATTCAATGACACAGAAAGTTTATTCTAAAATAAGCTATTTTCTTTTATCAGAGGAGGTGATAAGAAATACAATAAGCTGTGATATAGCCACTATCATAATAAGGAATCATGCTCCTGAACCCTTCTTTAAACCAAAGTATTATAAAAATCTTCTTCCCCTGAGACTAAACAAACAATTAACACATCCTGTGAAATAAGTGATAGCTCTCATGGTGCTCCTGGGAAAAGGAATTTAGGTTTCCTGTAGCTCAGAGCACATATAAAGATAATTCAAGGCAAGGAATGGAAAAGTATGAGCAGAAATTTCAAGACAAGTTATATCGGAGCAACTCCAGTCTCCCTAATATAAGTGGTGTATCAGCAACAGCAGAAGTTGGAAGTTCCTAATTCTGCATTGCTAGCCCGGTTAAGTCTGTGGTGTGTAAAAGAAAGAGTACAGTTTCTTCCCATTATCTCTCTTGTTTGTGTCTTCTTTATGGGAGAGGAAATGCATTTTGGGGGGAATTTGGAGAATACTTAGGAACCATAGACTGATGGTGATATATCATTGCATAAAGATGTTGAAGGTCCTTGGTGTCTTTGACAACAGAATCAAGCAGTATTTAACTCCCAGAATACTCAGGGGTACATTGTAGAAGGTATTTGTCCTACCTTAGGAGCCATTGGAGAAGCTGAGTCAATCTGTGATGTAAAAAGTAATTTTAATGCTATGTTGGTTCTATTGCAGATTTGTCCTATTTTCCCAAGTCTGTGGTTTTGAAAAAAATCCATTAATTTAAGTTTTATCTAGTGATAAGTCTGAACTGTAGAAATCTGTCAAACTGCAAAATGCTCCATTCCTATATGTGCGTGACCCATTAAACTGTGACACTGAATCATTCATGTGGCACTTCAAATAATTCAAGAATACGCAAAAGCTGCCTCTATAGTATATAATTTATTAAATTAAACAGTGGCAGGTTGCAGGCACGTGTAGTTGTTAAAGGTACTGTTAAATAGTCTCTTGTTCCCTGACACAGCTTTGGCTTCACCCTCCTGGACAACTCCTGGGCGTATTTTGAGAGTTTGAGAGAGCATCCCCAGTAGACATATTGGATGTGGCCAGCTCAGTGCTGGAGATTTACTAATTTCTGTATGGACCATTCCAGAGGTTTTTGCCCCCAGTGCTAGAGAACAGGGTATTTTTAATTTATTGGTACAGATGTAGCCAAAGAGTGACTGGGGCCATCGTGGGTACCTTACATTGCCAGGTGTTTTTCTGGAAGAAGCATCTTCCTGTGACCAGTGCTCATCAGGTAACTCTCCCACACATAATGAAGTCCTGGAGAAAATACCAGAGTCCAAAATGGTCTTGAGGGAGCATTAAAAAATGAGTTGATGAAAGATGTGGGTTTACATACTTTAGTGATTACTTTTACTGATGTTCAAATTATGACCCAGGTTGATGCACCCGTTATACCACAGGCTAATTTGAATCAAGTTCTTTACCCATATAATGACCTAAGAGGACCTTATGTTTTTGCATGGTTTCATCCATTTTTAGAAACAACTTCAAATGGAACCTTTTTAAGGCATCAGTTTGGATTTTTTTTTTCTTTTTGCATATGTTTTTGTTTGCATATTTTTAAAAACATATTTAAAAATATGTTCGTAGCTATTCTGTGTGCCTGTAACCCCCCATCCGTTATGGCAGAATTTCCCTCTGCAATCCCCTGTGTTTTACAGTCGTGGCCTCTGCCCATTGTAAGAAGGAAACCATTTTTCCCCGGCAGATTCTGTAATTAAGTTTTCAGTCTGTTTATGTATCTCTTTCTACATCACACATTGCTAGAACTGCTCAGGAATTATTATTTTCTATTAAACTTATTTTAGCAGAAATATTTGAATTATTGAAACCAGACCTTTTCTTGGGAATGTTCCAGTTGGGGGGGGATGTGTGAATTGAAAAAGATATCTCTGGACCAGGTTTTGCAGTCAAAAAGAAAACCGGCAGAAGAGAAGAAAAATACCCCCCCTAAAGTAACATGCAATCTAACACCTAAGGCATTTTACTTGTGACGCAGGAAAATAGCACAGTTAGGACACAAACCAGGTCGCTCAGTCATGTGCAAATATCCTTTTGCTTGTAAAGGAATAATATATCTTTTCCCGTTTGGGGCTTGTTTTTGTTTCTGCTTTTGGGTTTTTTTGGGTGCATGAAAATTTTAGAAGGTGTCTGTTTCATCTAAATGGTGATAGAAAATTTCCTGAATTTTCAATAAGTTTCTTGAAATGGCAATGCAGTTTTTTTAAAGCTTTAATCATTATACAATCTGTTAAAGGCATTGTAACTTAATGATCTATCTCCGCAGGAGTTCTAAGTACTTTCAAAAATCAGATTTAGAATAGAAAATCGTTGCATTCTGTGCAAACTCATGCTTTTCACAGCCAAGAAAACAGTCTTGCTATGGAAATAACAACTAATAGCCACTTCTGTATTACCCCGAGGTACTTCTAACATGTGTCTGACATCTGTCTTAGTAGCGATGAGACTATGCTCCTTCATATTTATCTTACATCATTAGTTCCTAATGGGGTCTTTGTGTTTGATTAAAATAGGTGCAGGTGATAATCAGCTGCAATACCAGAGTGGAATATTTCGGCTAATATCTTCAGCATGTGGGCCATAGCACTAGCGAGCCCTCCTCAGAATGTGACTTCAGTTTTCCTTCTCTTGGCATGTGTTATCCCAAAACATGGCAATGCTGGTTTGGAAGATGCTGGAGACATGGGACCCAATAAAGTAGATAATTACATGCCCTTGATAACTTTCTAAGGAGCTCTAAGGATAACTAAAAATAATTGTCAGAAACTGAGAAGACTGAGCAACTGCTGATGCCTCGCATATTCGTGCCTTGTACTCAAAACTCCCCATCAGGTAAATCACACTCAATCATACACCAAAATATTTTCTCCTCTTAAAGTGGCATAGGTGGCCTTCTGTGAAAATACCAAGAACAGGCTGTGTTAGAGAAACATGATATAAAGACAAAATTCTTTCTTTGGCTTCTTAGAGGGATTCTTTTGTTTGCTGAAGCTGACCAACACTGTGCACTATGTCAGGCACTCAGCTGTAAGGTTTTGCTGTGTGGATTTGGGAGGATGGAGTGAGAAGGAGGAAGAACCCAATGCTCTAGTGCAGCAGAGATTAACCTGGCTGGAATCTAAAACCAACCTGACCACTGCTGTGTCAAAATAAACAGGCTGAAAAAAACATTTGAGGACTAAAGCATGTGACCTTGTCCTTACTGCTAGCAAGGTGAACTAAGGGAACAGCTTATTTTAGCAAGGGATTTAATAAATACTGTTTTGGCCATTTTCTAAAAGCTATTCTTACCTAGAGGCAAAGAATGTCCAAGGTGCAACTCTGATTAAAGCCCGTGTTTAGGAGGCTCTTAACAGTTTTTAACAGGCTACAAAGGTGCACAAGCAAGTAGCATCTTGTGCATTTGATCAGTCTTGATGCAGAGAGTACATATTGGAAGCGTGGCTGAGGTCTGACGCAAAACTTCTAAAGGTGCAAAGTCACCAAAGGTTGCCTTCCCTTAGATTTCCCTGGGATTTAGGCACCCAGATTATGTCACAGGTATTCAGAATTGTTCCAGTTTCACAAATAGTACAATTTTAAATTAGTTTAGTTAAACCAGTGGAAAAATCTGAGTTTAGTTTAAATGTGAGTTATCCTGAGTTAAGTGCATTACTAAGAATTTAAATCTAACTATGCCTTTTTAAGCAAAACTAAAATTAGTGTTTCAGAAGCTGATTTACAGTAAAATGTGACTGTAAAGTAGAACTGAAAATTTATGTACATTTGATGTTTTTGCTAAAACCAGAAATGATGTAATAATGAGTAGAAGAGATTTTTAGTCTTAAAAATGTTAGAAAACTTGTAATGCAGAGCTGGGCTTGAATAACGAGAGCTTTTCTCAGCTCAGAGCTTCCTTCAAGAAGGACATGGAAGTGTTGGAGCGGGTCCAGAGGAGGGCCACAAAAATGATCCGAGGGCTGGAGCACCTCTCCTATGAGGACAGGCTGAGGGAGTTGGGCTTGTTCAGCCTGGAGAAGAGAAGGCTGCAGGGAGACCTGATTGCAACCTTTCAGTACTTAATGGGAGTCTATAGGAAAGATGGGGAAAATCTTTTTAGTAGGGCCAGCAGTGACAAGACAAGGGGTAATGGTTTTAAACTAAACCAGGGTAGGTTTAGACTAGATATAAGGAAGAAATTCTTTACAATGAGGGTGGTGAAACACTGGAACAGGTTGCCCAGAGAGGTAGTGGAGGCCCCGTCCCTGGAAGCATTCAAGGCCAGGTTGGACGGGGCTCTGAGCAACCTGATCTAGTTAGCGGTGTCCCTGCTCCTGCAGGGGGGTTGGACTAGATGACCTCTAGGGGTCCCTTCCAACCCAAAACATTCTATGATTCTTCCAAAAGTCTCATTGCCCATTCAGTTTTGGTTTGGTTTTCTTTTTTGTTTTGGGTGGGGTGGGTTTTTGCTTTGTTTTTTTTGTTTGTTGTTTTTTTTTTTTAAGAGAAAGCAGAAAACCACTTTGTCCCTGGGCAAACAAAGCACTTTCCAAAATGTACCGACTGGGTCGTTAATGAAGATGTTAAACAACACCAGCCCAGCATTGATCCCATGGAGTCCCCCACTGGTGACTGGTCTCCAGCTGGACTTTGTGCCCTGGTCACAACCCTTTGAACCCGTGGTCTGGCCAGCTACCAGTGCAGCTCAATGTCCGGTTATCTGGTACATCACCAGTTTGTCAGGGTGGATCCGCTTGTCAGCAACAGCCACTGCTCTCCTCTTGCCTGCCAAGCTAAACCCTTGGCTGTGGAAATAAGAGCAAAGTCACAGTCAACGACTTGGGTTTTTCAGTCCACTCAGTTGTATGCTCATAGGCTGGCATGTTTAGAGGCACCAGATCAGAACAGTTTAACTTTTGTTTACTGTAGTTTCTCAGATTATTTCTAATCTTGCACTTTTTTTGCTATGATAGTCGCCACCTTAATGAATGTTGGTTTTAATAGGAAAAGTCTTTACTGTGATAAGCAGTATAACTTCATGTAGGTTATCTGTTGCATATGCGGCTTTGTCTCAGACTGTTCTTGATGCTAATTACAATGCAATAATTTTAATGGATTTCAGGTTGATTTGCTGCTCTATTTTGAGCTTAACCCTGTTGTCAGTTGTGTGAAATGTTGCCAAGTGTTAACTGCTAAGGCTGAATTTTTCTTCGGCAGGTGTTTGTGTATTGAATGAAGCAAAATCTTGTGGGAAAAATAGCAGATCATGTATTTATAGGCTGCATCAGAATGGATGGCTGAAAGGAAGGAATGAGTGGCAAATAAAACGTATGCTGACAATCATAGTTTTTTCATTTCGTGTATGCTGAAAACCATAGTGTTTTCATTTTGTAGCTCTTGAGTTCAGCTGCGCCAGGTTTGTGTTCTTACAGGTTTTGTGTGTATTATGCATAAAGCATACTGAGGAAAGCCAGGGCTTTTGATGCCATACTGAAAGGTCATCCAGGATAACGGGACTTTGCCACTCTATATATTGTGATGCAAAGAATTCTCAAATACTCTCATTCAAAACTAATTTCTTCTAAATATCTCATCAAGGAATTATGCCCAAATGTGTACATTTGGCTCTACATGGGGCCCTGTGAAGAATGGTTATTTAAATTTCATTTCACTTTCTCATATCTTGAAATGTGTTAGAATCCAAGGCAATAGCTGAGCTACCTTGCAGGAATGTCTTTCTCTCTTACGTTTATTTACTGCTGTTCGAGTGTTTGTAACTGCAGAAATACTAGAATTCATTACTACTCAGTGCCTTGGTCTCATGGTTGTGCTGCAGTGGTGCTGCACTGTTTAAGCTTCTTGTTTCAGGTGTCAGATGATACAGAATTTTGGGGCAATTCGGTTTAATTTGGGACTCCTGTATCCTCCAGCTTGGTAGATAGTATTAAGTTGCTTTTTACATTAACTTTCCCTTGTAGTTTCTGCTGAGTACAGCTTTTTTTTTTTTTTTTCCTTGTTGTTTGTTGGCACTGCTGTGTATTGCTGGAAACTTGCCAAATGTAAATGCAGTTTATAGTTGGTGTTTGTAAGCAGTCTTGGTTCTGCATGAGAGGAAGACATTAAATGTGTTCTGGATCATTTGCTCCTCCGCATTAGGTAGGCAGATGCAGTGGGACACTTTGAAACATGAGCTTAGGGATGTAAAATGGAAAGTAGAAGGTTGCTCATATAGGTAATGACACTTAATTCAGACGATACCTAAAATGTTGTAAGGTATTTCTAGCAATATCTGTCAGAGTGATGGAGAATAACAATTTTCCCCTCTGCTTGTCTGTCACATATGACCTAAAAATACTCAGAGAATACACCACACATTAAAATCTGGCTTTCATAATATCTCGTCATTGCTGGATAGTTTGACATTCAAAAATTCACCTCATAATTGAAAATCAAGATCATAATCTTCTAACATTTTACTGTACATTCCAAACTTGATGGAGAGTCTCAGCAAGCTCCTCTGTCAGGTGTATCTCTGTAAATGTCACATCTGAAGTAAAGTCAACAAGAATGAAGGAGCCTCGGTAGCTTTTAATGAGCCATGTCACTGGGCAGCAGTGGCCGAATCATGTCCTTGACTGTGCTTTTAGAAAATTTGGCCTACGCCAGTGAGCTGGTAGAATGAGACTGATAATGCAGGGCTGAAGATGGCAAACCAGGTGGACAGCTCTTTTTTTCTAGGCTTCCTTGTGTTCAGCTGTGGCTGTGTATCTATGAGACGGCAAAAAACTCTCACGTGTGTATGATAGTGAGGTGGTCCTTACACCTGCCCATGAAAAGTGAGCAAAGAAACCTTCTTTGAGACCTCTGCCCTACACAGGAGCAGAACAAAAAGTGCAAAGAAATCGTAATAAAAGGTTTCCATTTCCTTGGGCAGCCTCTGTTGTAGCTACAGGGATTTTGGTATAGCCTCCAGGGATGTCGCTATAAAGCACCAGGTCAGATCCTGCATGTGCTATTTGATCAAATGTTCCCTAGATTAGTGGCTGTGTTTCTTGAATAGGACTCAGAATTATGATGTGATTTACTGACCTAGATACTTGATACCAATATAGAATACTGCTTAGGATTTTTCTGAATCGGACTCTGATCTGTTAAGTTCTTCAGGTTGTGAACTTTCTTGAATGTGCAAAGGCATAGATCCTCTTAGACCAGCAAAGAGATTTTAAATGACCATCTCAAAACCTCAGGGGCTGTCATTCCTAAAACTAAGGGAAGGTTTGCAAATATGGGGCAAAAAACAGTGATACGAGAAATAATTTTCCTGCTCTTCAGGGCTTTTCAATTTATGTGTATGCAACCTTTTCCCCTTGCTATGAATTTCTGATGTCTCCCTAATTGCATAAAAGGGGAAGAATATTTTCTGCCCTAATCTTTGCAAGTGCATCCTGATGAAGTCAATTAGGCACTGGTTTTCAAAAATGCTAATGTCCTCTCTTGAAATTTTACTGTTTGCTGTGAACTGCAAACATGGTACTTAAAGATGCTAAAATCGGACATATCAATTGAACTTTGCATTCAGAAATTTGGCTCAGCAAATTCTCTGATGAATCTCCTTAAAATTCCAGGTGTTTTCTCCATAGGCTTTTTCGAGTGACTACATGAAAATGAATGTGCTTAGTTTTAAAACACTTTTAATTGAGAAATGAGCTACCTACTACATTAACACTGCTTAGCTTTATATATTGATTTCTAACCACAATGCCATTGGTTGACTAATGTATGCTAACGTTACAAAATGTGAAACTTTATTAATTTTTAATAACAAAAGCATTACTTCTCAATGGCAGAAAGGACATAAAAAAATCACCTTTCATCCCTAGTATTTAGAAGTTAAGGCCTTTAAAGTAAGATGTATGGTTATCAAAGGTGAAAACTGTTTGACTTTTTTTGCATAAGACATCTAAAATATTCATTCAGTGCCAGAAATGCTATCCAGTGGAAACATCAAAGGGAGCAGGGCTCATTAAGAGAACTCTCCTGACTTTGACGCATGCCTCCAATATGCTGAGGAACTTTTAGAGCAATGTGAAGGAATTTATCATCCTGACTTCCAGAAATGTCAGTGCAAGCTGCACAGTTAAATCACTGCAAACTGCTTTGAAATTCCCCTGCGTATTTAGGGAAGTTTAATTGGGATGGAAATATAGTTATGGCAAACATTGGGATAACGCTTTCCCTCAGTCACTTTGTGGCACTATTGCGTGACACGCTTCTTTCTTTTTTCTGATATCAAATATCTCTGATACCAGATATATCAAAGGTTGCTAGTAAATGCCTCAATGCTAAGAGCAGGTATGCTGGCATACTTAGCCGTCTCGTGGATTAGAATGCAGATTCCTGTGAATGGAGTTGTATTTAAAGAATTGCAGTCTGTTATTACTTCTGCTATGTTTTGAGAAGTACTCCTAAGGAAGCAGTGAAAGCAATGTTTAGTTTGGATAAATTAGTTAAAACCATATTGTCTTTCTACTCTGCGTATCTGGTCTTTATTATATTAGGTTTTGAGCACATCATTCTTTTTCATAACATACTTGTCAGGTAGAGGCAAGTGGTGTTGTCTCTATTTTAAGGAAAAAAACCCCCAAGGAATAAAGGGATTAATTTTTTAATGATGATTTTTTTTTTCTGAAGGAAAGCAAGAAAGACAAGGAGGAGGATCTGGGGAGCTACAGGTCAGTCAGCCTCACTGACAAGGACAAGGGCACAAACTGAAATGCAGGGAATTCCATTTAAACATAAGAAACCCCCTCTTTTTTTCCTGTGAGGGTGGTCAGACACTGGCACAGGTTGCCCTGAGAGGATGTAGAATCTTCCTTCTTGAAGATATTAAAAAGCCATCTGGACATGATCCTTGGCAACTGGCTCTAGGTAGCCCTGCTTGAGCAGGGGGGTTGGACCAGGTGACCTCCAGGGGTCCCTTCCAACCTCAGCCATCCAGTGATTCTGTGAATAAAGGCACATAGACCCTGTGCTGAAGATGCCACACATTTTAATGACAGAAAAAGTGGTGTGAGGTTTGCTCCTAGAGAGGTAGCTCATTAACTTTAGGAGTGCTGCAGTAGTATCCAGTTGTTACTATAGGAACCCAAAGGTTTCAGTGGGGATAAATATGATAAATATACATCCTTAGCAACATAAAACTGCACATTTTTTTATATGTATGGATATCAAAACTGGTCTGTGTTACTACTACCTCAAATCCTGCTAAATTAAATAATTTTTAATTAAAATAGATAGTCCCATTTTTCTCGATAATTCCTATTAAGGAGGGATAGGACAGAATGATAGTTGGCTGAAAGTAATAGTTGAGAACTATCCACTACAAGAAGCCTTGATCTGCGAGGGGGACTCTCCCTTTTGAACATGCTGTCAGAATATTCTGCTGTGGCAATTCCTACGTTTTGGATGTTTCCATGAAACCAAAATTTTTCCTGCTTGTGTGCATCAAAAATTTTTGTGGCAATTTTCTCGTACAACTAGAAATCTACTCCTAGTTTTCTGGTTAATAACACCTGAAACTGTGGCATTGTTAAATCTGTGCAACCACATTCTTAATTTGAGCTCTGTTTGGGTGAAAGCTGCTGCATGTATGCAAAAGCAGCATTGCTCTGCAAACTGGTGGTTTACCTGCTGGATTCAGACCTCCTGTGTGTGTTTCTATTTAAAACAGAAAACAACTCTTCTGCAAGTTCTTGCAAGCATCAACACTTTCCACAGATTTAACTTTTCTCTGTTCCTGGGAAGATGATGGGATTGACTTTCTAGAACCCAAAGAGAATGCAATCATCTTCCTATATTACAAGGCTGCTGCCATGTCACTGTGGATCCTCAAACTGTAGCTACTGGAGGTGCTGAAAACTCACCTTTAGCCCAAGAGAGCTGCAAGATTTTCCTGAGTGAGTGCTTTATTTCAAGAAATGGATATTAGCTTTTTTCCAGCCCTTATGCCACATATTTGCTATAGATAGTTTAAATGCATTTGGTAGACTGCAGTAACTACTTGGGATGAACATCATGAACATGCCCCGTGAAATCACTAATGTTTCCAGACATGGGGAGGATGCTGGGGAGACCGACAGCACCGGTCACAGCTCATCAGCTCAAAAACACTTTCTGCAGCTGCATACTTCCAAGGCACCTTGGAACAGCCGGGGTGACAGAGAAAAGTTTCCTAGGAAACTAGGGATGCAAGTCCACACAGCTTTTGTGGCTTTTCAACAAATAGCTAATGGGAGCTGAGGTCTTGATATTGTTGTAATATTCTGCAGCTTCTAAAGCTGTTCCAGGCTGAATGGCTGCCATGCACGGAAAATGTGCTTGGAGTTTCATCCTTGGCACTGTAACAGCTCCTGCCTATATCACACACTGTAGGTCATAAGGGAGCTATTAAATCATACCTTAAGTGTAAAATTTGCAACTCAGTGTGTCTCTTGAAATATTTTGAAATCTGGACAACGTGTGGCCAGCTGTTAATTCAGCCTGGAGCCTTCTGAATCCATTCAGAAACAGGTAAATACTGTGTCGCTTTGGCAGAGCAATTTATTCTTGTGCACATAGAACAGCCTGCTGCAGCTGTTGCTAGAGTAGAAATAAAATATATTTGGAATATCAGGTGGATTGGGCTTTGGTTATCATTTAGTGTTGTTTGTGACATAACGTATGTGTGGTATAAGCAGGTGAAAATCAATTAAAATTAAAGGAAAATATTATAGGGTTTTTTTTACACTGAATTTTAGTTTGAAATATGCACACTATGTACTTATGTACTGCCTTAAGTACTGTCAAAAGAGAGGGTGTTTTTCTAGATTAATTCAAGTGCCTATTAAAAAAATTTTTAATCCACCTCAGCTTTTCTGTGATACTGCTTATAATCACACCAGTTATTGAACATGGCCAGCTGTCAAGACACAAGCCTGTTTTCTGTTCTCAGGGAGATTTACTTTATTTCCTTAGTATTGCAGCTATTATCAGGACTCAGAATTAGTCAGATCAAACAAAAGGTCCTTTAAACCATAAGCAAAAGGAAGTGAAGTAGTTCATATAATTTTGATGAAATTGCTGTGTTTTCTTATTTTTTCAGTTGCTTATGCATGGTGTAAAATAATTCGTCATTTCTGAAATTTGCCTGTAACTCAACATGTGGCAGTCACATCAGAGTTTGACCAGAGGCAGTGCTGCAGAAAATATTGAATGAAGAGAAGGCAAATGTGAACAGTAGTAGAAAATTATATTAGCAGAGTCATATATATGTAGGAAAAAATCTAAGTGCACCAAGCCTTATTGCTGCTTCTGATTTCGTGCTTAGTGAAATGTTTCAGCTTATTGAGGAAAAACTACATCCAACAACCATACCGGTGACTTGTGCGTGTTGTGCGAAAGGATCGTGCCCACTGGAGTCTTCTGCATGGCTTTATTGCTCGTAGGGTCACCCAAGGAGCTCCGCACAGACACAAAGCCAAGGCATTGCAGAAAATGTAAGTACACAATGGGAAAGAAAATACAAACAAAATAAAAGCTCGTTCGTGCAAACTCTTTGTGCACATGTAGGTTTGAAAAGTGTATTCTCTGTAGGGCTGCTACATTTAGCTTACCGTCTTTCTAAAGGGTTTCTAACTTTGTGTGATAAACATTGCATCCATTTTTTAAGCTGGCAGTAATATTGTTCTGTGTTTTATATGCTGCTATATATTATGAATGTTCCTAATCATCTCTTCAGATGGAGTTTCAAGTTGATATTCAGATATTAAAATGGGAGATCAAACAGAATCTTGAAGGCCGGGGTCACTTTTTAAAAAAAATCCTCGTCCCTATGGCATATTCAGATACTATAGTAATGAGTGGTGGAGTGATAGATGTTTAAACTGTTAAGCATACTTAGGTAAACCAATATTTTTTTGTTGAGAAAAACATTCTTCCTCTAAAACTGTCTTGCATTGTGCATTCTACAACAGCATATAATAGAAACTGGAAAAAAAGCTATTAAGTCAATCCAGGCCATCATTCCATGGAGGCAGTATTGTTTGCTGCATTGAAGTTTTTAGCTCTAATTGGAGCTAGTTTTCAATTTCCCATACAATGGGGTTTCAGCTACATCCCTTGGGAGATTATTTCACAGTACAATAACTCTGCTGAGATGTTTTGCTGATATCTGGCCTAAATCTTCCCTCCTAATTTCATCCCATTGTTTGCTGTTATAGCCCTAGGTATCACACTAAACAATTCCCCCTCTTCCTAAGTGGTTAGCTTGTCAAATCTTTCTGGACAACTACGTTCACAGTTAGTTCAGTTATTGCTTGGTTAGTATCTAATCTTAACATTTCTGTATAGATTTATGCTCAGTCTCCTTAAGCTTTCTGTCGTTGATCTTTTTTTCACCTTTTTTCTTTTTTTTTTTCCTCTCACTTCTCCCCCCTCATCCCCCCCTTAGTTGTGGATAGCACATTTTTGACAGCTACTGAGCAATAGCATCATCTGGAGTGCATTACAGAACCTTACAGACTGGTGCTCTCATGCCACTCGTTGAGCTGCCCATAGGTGCACCAGCTTTATTCTTCCTGTCCTGCCACATTGCCATTTAAGTTGAACTGCGTATACACTCTTCTTTGTTCTTGGGCTTACTGCTTTCCAACTCTTTCTTTCCTATTGCAGTTCTGGATTTTTTTCCTATTAGGAAATTCAGGAAATACACACAATTAAATGAATAAGTGTTCGTTGAATTTTGTCCTTTTCAATTTTTCTGATGTCTTGCTGTAACACGGATGAATATATTAACAGTTGTCACTTTACTTTGTTCTTCAGTACTGCTAAAATATTGTTTAGGATTCTCACATCAGTTGAGATAGTAAATAAAACAGTCTTCTCATTGTGATGTGTCACTAGATAGATAAAAAGAATACTACGTGGTAATGAAAACTGTCTTGAAAATATCAGTGAGGCTGCTACTTTTTTATCTTTCCAAATAATTCCCCTCTAGAAAGTTGTGACTTTTGGAAGAATAGGAATACAATGGAGTCTGTGAATGGAATTTATAGAAGTTTCACATCCCTTCTGATTTCATATAAAATGACTCTTTAGGTTTTTTTGTGAGTCTTGCAATATTTCTCCACTTGCTGGAGGCGCTTGACGATGTAAGAATCTCAGCTTTCATTTTTAAAAGAATTGCCCTTTCAGCCTTAATTGACTGCAGAGGAAAGTTGAAAAGATGACTCAAGAGTTTCCAAAAGCAGAAACAAAAATGCTGGTAAGAAGAACTGAAGCCTTGTGTTTCCCTCTTAATTTACTGATATTTAAGCAAGCTTCCAAATTATTTAGATTGACTTATAATTTTTAAATTCTTCCACCTGACTTCACGAGTGTTTGTGGTGGTCTTCTAACTTGGCTTAGAAATAAGTAATTGGGCTCCAGAGCTTTTATGGTGTGATCCTCTTTAGTCACAAAAAATGACCAAATTCTTACACTAGAAGTGAAAGTAATCAAACAGGGGTCACTGTTTTGTCCCCAACACAGCTTCCAGTCACTTTGATTTCTCAGTCCCAAAGACTTATTGGCCAGGATTCTTTCATGGTCCTTACTCATGTGCCTCAGGCTCCTTCATTGTATCTTCCTGTAATGTTAATTCTCAACAACATGCCTCTTCTTAAGTCAGATAGAGATAGGAAGCATCTAAAATGGTCACTGCAATGGGATGATAGCAATATTTTAGGCATCTTTGTGTCTCAGTGTATTCTAAAGTTGATCCATGCCATCCACCCCATCCCCTGAAAGGGTCTCTCATTTTCATTTAAGTCAGTTCCCTTCCTCTACTTTACCTCTGGGATGAATCCTCTCCTGCTGTGACAATTTTCTCTGGCACTGAGATTAGGCAAATAGCAAAATAATGTGAGGGGCTGGAAGACTACATGTTTTCATACTTATATAGCACATTTGAAAATATACTCTCTTTCTACAAGATGGTTTATCCTGAGTGGTGAACTGAAATAACATGTCTTGTGCATGTCCTAAAATGAAGTGCTAGATTATAGTTTATAATGTCCCTATAATGTAGATGTTCATTTACATCGTGGTGTGTGTTTCGCACGCGGACTGCAACTTGTATTTGTATGCAGTGCTAGCGAGATGACATTTGTTGTATTAGGAAAAACCTGTGTTGTACTTCTAGAGAAAAGTTCTCATGAACATCTAAAGCAGCTTGTGTTATGTATTGCAATTTTCTCAGCTACTTCATGCATTTTCTGCAGCTTCAGTTTTTAAAGGACAATTTCGGCAATGCTAGAGGTAATCCTCTAAGGCTGCAATTACCAGTTCACTAAATACCCAGAAGTACAAACTATTCTTAGGGCTGTCAGCTTCCACTCCTGAAGCTATGGGGGTGTCAACTAGAGACACAAAAAAAGACATGTTGTTATAGTCATGATCCATTTCAAAAGACACAGGAAACCACACATCAAAACCTGTTTTAAGGGGTGGCATATGAACTGAGGTGCCAGTAGTGTTGCTTATATATAGCTTTGAAAGTAACTTCAGAAGTTTTGAGAAGATTCATTATGTCATCATAAGCTGTAGCAAGGACAACAGAAATTAGTTTTATTCACCTTACATTTGATCATAGCTGCTCTAAATCAACAGCTGCAGCTTCAGGATGAAAAGAACATGAGCTCATGATGTTGCACAGGCAGAGAGCAGGTACCCGAACTCTGAACACAGACATTACTGGCTGGAGAGAAGTGAAAACTCCTGAGAAATGTTGACATCAAAAGCTCTATGTGGTACAAGTTATCTTGGATTAGTGATCATGCCATAAAATTCATCATAGAGATGGCTTTTATTTGTGGTAGCCTGTCAAAATCAGCTGTGTACCCCATCTGCGAGGATTTCTTTTTACTAGTTAAAATCATATAGAAATGGTATTGCAGGATTTTATTGCATAAAAACATAGCTGTTTGCTGTAAAGATATGGCTATAAGGTTACTTACCGTAGCTTTGATAGTATTTGGTGATGATTTAATGTATTGTGCAGCCATTAATTGTAGTGATCAAATACTTAGTTTCAACCTAGACAGGCTTGGGTAGGTTTATTCTTGAATAGTTGACTTCTCCATCTATGTGTAGTAGCATATGCTACAAACCTGTTGATTTCTATAGGTAACATTCCTTCTATATCAAGGTGCTCTGTTAACAGATGTGCTCAGCTTTCTCCAGTTGCATTTTGTTGTTTATTCACGGTAAGAAGGATAACAGTATGAAATAGTTATCATTAGTATTTGTATCAATAAATCAGGCTGTCAGAGAGGTTTTTGAAACAGAAATAGGAAGACTAAGCAATAATAAAAAATATAATAATATCTAGTGAAAAAACCCAGCTGACTAAGAAATGGTAAACTCATAAAGCTACCAGAAGAAAAGCCATTGCAGATGGCAAAGCCTATTAATAGGGGAAAAAAAAATTGAACGGCTAAGGAAAACACACAAAAGCATAAACCTAAATCTTAGAAAAGAAACACTTTATAAAAGATTAATAGTTCCATGAAAGAATACTTGAAAATAAAGATTGAATTGAGCACAGATTTGAAATTACTGTTATTTGAGGAGTCTGTTAACAATACCTGTGCCAAATCAAGGATCACAATATCATGAAGTAATCTAGGTTTGGGTTTCTATTGCTCTCAAGGTAGAGCTGGTGACAGTAAAACATATATGTAAACAAATACGCTTCTACTATTATAAAACAAGGTTGGGAATATTTCAATCTTATACTTATTTTTTGTGTTTTATAACAGCACCATAGGAGTTGAGAATCCGATTGCTCCTGGAAAAGGTGCTGCTCACATCCAGTATGACCGGATGCATCCTGGCATTGGCATTTTTGATACTTGTGCCTTAAACAGGCCGGTCTGCTTTAGTTTTGGGAGTACTGCTGATAGTTACATCAAAACTACATGGAAATACTTGTTTTGTTTCCCATTTTGTAAAGTTACTCGTGCTTTATTGAGATCACCAGAAGTACTTTTGCGTCTTTGGATAAAATGTATGAGAAGCTGTGAAGACTGTAATTTGTATTGGCACCTGCAGAAGATTGTGTAGGAGTAGTGACAAAACAGATCTTCTGATTAAAACAGAGATAGTTACATGCTTGTGATAATGGCAGTTACTTGTACAGATGGGTAAAGCAGGAAAACAAAGCCACAAAATAAAGAAATTAAGCTGTAAATACTGAGGGTGCTATGTATGAAATCCTGATGAATATTCATATAGTAACTACAGCAACTGCTGGCATAGAGCACTAATCCTTTTGCAAATAACAATTAGCAGCGAGGTTGTAAAATGGATGCTAATTTGCACATAGTATCAAGAGTTAAGAAATCTCCTGGATAAACAAAGGCTTTCTTAATCTGGAGAAAAATTGTGCACTGTGAATCAGATTGCAAAATCAAGAGAAGATCTGAATCACATCTCAATTGCTAAACAGGTTGCAGAGGCCCAGGCAGATGAACAGTCCTCCTAAATGTTATTTATACAGAAATCAGCAGTAGGAACACACTGCTACAGGATTTACTCATTCACTGAATTCAGCTGTAATGGAAGTAGCAGATAGAAAGGGAAATTCGGTTTTCTTTCTTTCTTTCTGTAGAAGTGTCTGGGAATGACAAATATGATATTTTTGCACTAATTCTGGTGTATAAATGGCAATTATTAACGTGCAGTGCCTAGTTTGTGCTGTTGTCATTGGAGGCTGAATATGTTTTGAAACAGGGAAAGTTTAAGAACAACTAGTACATGTGATGTTCTGTATTGCTTTGTGTATTGAGATTTGAAAGCATTGTTTCTGTGATGCATGCCCAAATCGTTTCGAATCAAATAATTTATGGCTTTCTTTAACATAAGAACGTGGAGTCTATGCATGTATGACTACTATCTATCAGTTTATACTGGCTGAGGATGTGGACCAGATTTACAGAGCTACATAGATAAGTTAACTGTTGAATTGGCATTTAATACCGTCCGTATACAGGCATTCAAGTAAAAATTACATGCCTTGACTTCAACTAAAATTCAATAGATATTCCAGATTTTGATAAATTCACTACTTTTAAAACACTTACTATCTATCCAGATATGCCCCTAAATACTTTTAAGTCTTACTCATGACAGTGACTATTGTTTACTTATGGAGCTGATATGGAAAATTAAGATAAAGCACAATGTAATAAGTTATGAAGATACACTTTTAAGCTGACAGTTGTATATGAAACGCCCTTTGGAGCAAGACTAAACCTAAAGAAGATAAGATCAACTCCAAAGGACACTTGGTGTCCCATGTCAAACCACTGCCAAAAGAGGGAGATGGAGAAAAGAGTGTAAGAAAGATTGCAAGTGTAAAGTGCTGTGTTTTGTTTCGTTTTGAATAATTACCATCTAATTATCAGTTTAGTGGGCTCATCTGAATCATCATGCTTAATAGCCACTGTGGGACAAGATCTCTTTTCCATAAATTTATCTAATCTCTTTTTGAGCCCCTTTCAATACTACCGCTGCAAGTAACATGGCTGTCTCCCACTGATTTCCATATGCATCCAGACTGTTAGCAATACAGTACGCCCAGAAGTGTCTGGTACTGGTATTTCAAGTATTTAAATCTGTTTGGGTTTATTTGTTTCCCACTTGCATTTTTTGTGCATAAATGACTCAAACCGGTTGATGGCTTTAAAATACTGTGCAAGTCAGTATATTCATGGTATTTTAGTGATGTGCTGGAGTGTAGGTGTGCAAGGAAAGAAAAAAATCATACTGTCTTTAGAGAAACATCTATATTTACACAGATATTAATTCTATCATCTTCCCTTCATCTTTTTCCCCAGAATGCCTTTGAGGCATTTCTCTCGCCCCTGTGAATTTGGTCTAATTATCTGTTAATGATTAAACTGGTTGTTCAATATACATGTTCTGATGTGCTGCAGACTACTATTTTTTAGGAGCATGGAGTCAGTGCAATAAAAAAGTTTGACAACAAAATATAAACATTCTGAGAAACTATTTGTCCTTGAGAAATGAAGTTTTGAGGCAACTGAAACATCACTTTGAAACTGTCTAAGTTTTGCAATAACACATTGCCAAGAAAAAGGGGAAAGATAAAATTGAAACAGTTTTGAATGATTTTTTTTTTTTTTTTACATTTGCAGAATGCGTCACTATGTTCTTGGGTACCACTTGCAAAATGGAGAACAAAGATACATCATCGTATCTGACATCAGGAAAATTGCCTGATATAAGAGAGCCAGTTTTGTACCGGCTATCCACGCAGGGTTGCAGAGTAGCATTTATCCTCCCAGTTTGAGCTGTGATTTCTGGAACTGTTGTCAGATCATGAATCAGTCTTAACGATATCTTCTGCTATTAAATCAGCATAAACCATGCACATTATGTGTTATTTTAGTTTGGTCCATTAGTAGTCATAGTACTTCCTGGATGAAAGAATTTTTGACAACTGATGTCAAATTATCTTGTCTTCACTGATGAATTTTAAAGAAATAAAAAGCTAGTGAATATTTTAAGCGCATACGCCAAAATAGCTAGAAATTTTAATGTTCAGTCAAAACCTGTCCCTATTTCAGGTGATTCCTGATGAATTGGAATGCAAGGCTCTAATTAGCTGGGTACTGCAGATGGGGTGCTTACAGCAATATCCTTTCTAAAATCAGAAATTAAGATTTCAGATGTGTATTTAACAAATTTTATTGTAAAATTTATTACTGTGTTTTTCCTAAATTTAAAGGTTGAGGGAAAGAAAGATATCTAAACCCAGACTTTTCTTTAAAAGATAAATTGATTCATTGCCCTATTTTTTAATTACATGCAATATTCATTCTCTGCAGATACTGAATAAAATTTTTGATTTCATTTTCTGGTCTGTGCAGAAAGTTGGGCAGTTTGGAAATTCTTTAAAGAAGTCCTCTGACTGAAGGAAGATTCAAAGTAAGCCTCAAGCCTTACTTGCTAAGCCACCTAAAGGAATGGAACCTCAAGGAACAGTATGTTTGCCAACTTTATTTCTAGGTATTGTTAACATAACTGCTCCTACAGTAGTGGTTTGTATTAAATTTAATTGATTGTTCTTGATTCAAATGAAATAAAATAGTAACCACTCTTCAGTCATTTCCATGTAAAAAAAAAAGCTGAAAATTTTTTAAATAACAGTAAAGAATTATTATTGAACTATAAAAGTGACAATTTTTTTGGTGCTTCTGTTAGCCCAGAGCTTAATCCAAGTTCCTTAAAAAAATCCCAAGGCGTGTCACAAACATGGTTCAATATTAAAGTGAATTTATACCAGGTAATGGGTATGGAGCTATCCTAGTGGAAATTATATGCTTTAAATCTCAATTTGGGGGAACCATGCGGTATTTTAATGCTATGTGTGTAAATCAAAGTTGGGGGAAATGTTTTGACTGACATCTTGAAATGGAAGTCACACCTCTACTGTCTTTGTGACATGAATTTATGACAATTTGTGTTATAGGTTTCAACTCAGCAACGATACAAAAATCCTCCTTTCATCTTATCCAAATGAAGAGTAAAATTGCCTAGATGTATTTAAACAAAAAAGAATGAAATTGCCTCGAGAAATTAATTTCAAGATAGGAGTAAAATGTTTGTGTCGAATTTGCTCTGTGCTGTCAGTAGGGTTGAAGTACTGTAGAGATATGAAGTAAGAATTCAATATTTCAGGAACTAATATCATAAGGAAAACAAAGCAGATATGGAAATAATCTTTCAATCGGAACTTTTATTTGCTGAGATGTATCACCTTATGCAGACACACAGGAAAAGATTGCTCTTGTTAAAATAAGATGAAGTTTATAAAGTACCTATCAGGCACAACATAATATATCTGACAACTTTCAGGAAGACTATAAATGTGAAATATGATGTTCAGATAAGCATACATTCATGGACAGGATGCTGCAATACCAACCACATGTTTAACTCACGTTTGTGTTAAGCACAGCTAAAGCACTATTAAACTATTAGTTAAAATGGGATGGAAATTAATTGACAGAATGAAAATGAAAAAAGTAGATGTAAAAAATAATCAGTATGCCATTACTTCCCAGAGTAATTTCAGGATGTCTAGAAATAGGTAAGCGGGATATTGTTTATCATGACTGTTCAAGAAAATACATGAAGTATTGCTATGCTTTCCTCATCTGGCTCTTTTATGCCACTTACAGGCATTGAAGTAAGTACATAGAATAAGTGAAACCACGAACAAACAGCAATTCTTTCCTTTATACAACTAGCACTGTGTGATATACTGTTGGACAACATCAGTTAAAAATACAAAGAAAGAGTGCAGCTCAAATTGAGCCTTGGAGTAGGAAGAAATGGCTGATAGCGCTCTCCTTTGGTGTGCAAACAACAGGGACATTTTCTCAGGTAATGTGGATGCTGTGTAGGCTGCGGCACTAAATAGCAAAACCTGCTAATGAGAGGAAATGAGAGAGCCTGTGAAAGGGATGGGACAAAGAGCTTTAGCAGTAGGAGCTAGACTGCTGTTCTGCCTGACAGTTCAGATGACTCCTGGGTACATGTTTTATGTATGTCTGAGTTAAAAATAGCACAAGAACTTTACTGGGACACAGCATGGCTATGCCATGATGAGGAGCTTGATTTGCAGAAGCCCCGAAGTGTATCAAGTGCAGGAGTCCTGAAGAAACTGTTGTTCTGTAGTTGGACGTTATTTGGTTGTATTGGTTGCAGCACGAGCGTTTCAGACTTAAAAATGGCATCTATTTTTTCAGCATTTTTTAAAGGGAAAAATGTGTAAAGTTCCAGTTCACATCTTGTCTATTTTGCCTACTTTGGAGGTCCACTTACTCCAGTGATGGGAGCTCATGGAAAGGTATCTGTTGCCAGACCTAGTCCATACAATATTTCAGTTTTGTAACATAATGTAGGAACGTAACTGTTCTTTTTAAAGACTTGAATATTGTGAAAATCCTGTCCACCTTGCCCCGAGACAAATTCTGGAACAGGATCTCTGACTGTATTTTCTCTCACCTCACCTTTGATGTCTACTGTGCAATATCAGGGTCTGATACCTATGTCTGAGGTGCTTTCCTTGAGCTCCCTTTTGAAGATAAGGAAAAAAAAACCCCAATATTCATAGGGTATGGTTAATTTAAGTGGCCATTTCTTTTTGATGCCTATACATGGGACTTAAGATGAGTATCTGAGATGTAGGCTTTTTTTTTTTTTTTTTTTAATGTAGATTTGATTTTGTACTGTAGATGCCCACAGTTGGCTAGATTGATCTCGAAGTGCAAGGCAAGAGAGATATCTGAGATATCTGGGTTTGGTTTTGTTTTTAAATTTTGGAGAAGAAATTTTAACCTTGGGTAATGAATGCAGCTGTCTGATACTCTTCATATCTGATTAATTATTCATTCAGTGGATAAGTTCTTTCAGAGAATTCTATCACCACTGAAGAAGGTATTTGAGTATTTCCTGTTGATATTTCAGACCTACACTTTTGCACAAATTAGTCAAAAGAATAGATCATTCAGAGCTGAAAGTATCTTTGTTAATATCTTGATGTAAGTGATACATTAACTGAGGCACTAAAATGCCTTGTGTTTTGTAACTGTTAAACAAACAAACAAAAAATATGACGCTCCTTAATTTAATAGGTCCTTGTCCACAATATTCCCACACTGGCAAAACTTAAGCATTGGTCCGTGAAGATCTATGCTCAGTAACATACCAAGTGACATAAAGCTGGTTCTCCTGCCGCAGAGAGAAAACAAGCTTGTTGATATGTACCTCTCATCTAATATGTGCAATGCACAACTCTGAGCCACATAATCTCATAATGATTTGTGATAAAAAGGACATAAACTGAAGGCAGCTTAGAAAGGACTTCTGCTGGGCCAACACCTGCTTTTCAAAAATAAACGTGGAACACAGTTCCTTGTTAGTGTGTGTCAAAGTGCTAGCAGTGTAGTATGGCTATTCTGTTTGTATGGATTGCAATCCAAACCTGATGTGGACTGAATTTATGTTTTTAAAAAATAAATATGAATTTAATGCAAGACAATTTAATGACAATTGGAGAATGTGATTAATTATATTCTTTTCTAAGAAGCAAGGAGCAAGTCACTCAGAGTGGAGGCTTTGAACAGCTCAGTAATAACCTTCAACAATAGAAGTAAGCAAATGTGTAACTGCAGGAACTTTCCATGACATGTCGGCCATATGGTGAGCTACAGATGCGATTTGCAAAAACGCTGGAGCACAAAGGGTGACAGCAGAATGCAGATGTAGAGAGGGTTTCCGAACCCAGAGGGTTTCACAAGCAATGTATGTTAAAGATGCAACAAATTTCTTCTAAGCAAATATATGAAGTGTTCTATTTTTTTTTTTTTCTTTTCAGGCTCTTTTGTAGAAGAGTTGGAATTTTATAACTTCCCATAGTTATAATTTAGCATGTCTGTAATTTGAATGTTTTCAATGCACTTTCTCAGGATGACATATATCATTAGACTTAGGTCTACTAATTCTTAATTACACATGTGAATGACAATTCAATTTCTATATAAAATTTTCTGAAGAGTCCTATGGATATAGAAATATCTGCATAAATATAGAATGTAGAATATTCTTTGAAAATAAAGTGTTTGTAGTTCCAGTGATGCCTTGCATTTCCCGAAGGATCTTGAGCTGTAATGTAATGGTTCCAGACTTTTGGGTTTTTTTGATTGTAGGAGTCTCTCTTATGGAGATGTCCACATGCTTGCCGTGTAGCAACAGGTTAAGCATTTTATTTTAGCTCTTGGATGCAATCGAGGTTGATTCATGGATAAGTTACCTTGAACAGGTACTTGTCCGTCATCATTGATTCTAGAAACAAGATTTCCCAGCCACTGTTTTCCATTGCACTAATGATTTATTCCTGTATCATATGCCTATCACTTATTTTGTGCTGACTGGGTCAAAAGTGAAGGAAAGACTTCTGGGTGGGTATAACATGATGATAATGTTCCACAAAATAAAGTCAGAAATTTATTACTATTATTTATAAGTTTTCAAAAAGAGCTTGGAGCTTTCTAAAAGAGACGTGTCGTTCAGCACAGCTGATTAGGTGCAGTGGTGTTTGTTGATGTAAGGTAGAAAATTCCTTCACTACACAAATTACCATCTACTATTTTATTGCTTGAATCATTGAGTTAGCCAGACATAGAATTATGGTGTTACCTTTTCTAAAAAATTGTCACACCTGAATTAGTCACTGCTGCTTCTGTCTCCCTGTAGTTTAGCTCTGAACGTCTATGCACCCTTTGAAGTCTTCCCTATTTCAGTGGAATTTTACATGGCAAAGGTATAAATTTGAAATTTGGGTTACAAGATTGCCAGAGCCATCTGAAGAAGAGATTTTTCTCAACTCTCTTTCTATACTGATTTAGTATTGCAGCAAACATATGTAAATATGTATGAAGCAATACCTGCCTCTGAAAAAATCTGGCAAGTGAGGGCTAATGCTTTCAGCAAGTTCAGGGAGAGTTCCAGTTGGGAATTCATATGTTAATCGCTTTCCACGGGAACTGTAGTCCACAGAGCAAAATATTCTGCAAAACATCTGTGTTCCTGGCTAAGGCAAGTCCCTCTGGCATGGAGGTGAAATTGTGTCTACCGGGGCATCTTTTGGAGGAAACAAAGTCCTGGCAAATGGAGGGCACTGAGTGGAGTGTGTTGGTAGACAGTGTTTGTGATGGCTGGATGCAAGGACCCAGTAACGGGGATAGAGTGGGCAGGTGAAAGCTAGGAATAAACCCTTCTCATTTCTGCTCTGCATTCCCCAGCCTCTCTAAGTTTTCTCTGTTTCAAATTTTTTCCTCTAAGTTTTTATTCAAACCAAACCCAGCTCTTCTGCATTTGAGTCTTTGTTGGGTGTCTTGCTATGTGGAAGAGCTCTAGATAGATCCCCGCAAAGGTGGATGTATTAAAGCTAGCTGTTGATTTTTAGATTCATAGCTCTGAGCTATAGTGAAGCTGGGTCTCTTCCTCCCAAAGTGATCACAGCATAAACTGAGACAGTGAAAACTTCAAGCAGACCTAAGCCAGTGGAGCTTCTGCATGCTTTTAACACTGATAGAGAAGACTCAGAGGAGACTTAATTTTTAAATGAATGAAAGGCATCCGCAAAAGAAAAGAGTGAATATTTCTTATCACAGTCATAATGACAAGAAAAGAAACAACGATCTTTAAACTGTTACAAAAGCAATTTAGAAAATTTAGAAGTTTAATTCCCCTTTAGTGCAACAGTTTAATGCCTACATTTATTTTTAAATTGGCTTATTAAAAAGAACTGGTAACTGTTGCAAGTGTGCAATATCCCCTGAAATGAGATTTAGAATATTTACACTATTCCAAAAGCAGAGTTATATTTTTATCTGTTTGTGAACTGACAACAGAAAAATGTTGGTGTTTTATGCTCTTTCATCTTTCGGGTATCTCTGTTACACTCATAGGTCTGTTTAATTTTGAACTGGCTGCATACCTAAATTTGTCTTTTAAAGATAAGGGTAGATTCTTAAACATATTGGATTATTATGTTTACACTATTTGTGATCAATTTTGTGTTTCTTTAACTCTCAGCTATCCTTGATAATTCTGTTTCCCCAAGGAGATTGTCTTTTACAGGTCTGTGTGGATTGGGAGAGTGATTAATTGCTACTCCTTGTCTCTTATCCATGAGTAGCTATATTTCATATTTAAATTGCACATGCGGTAATAACATTGTGAAAGATCAGCGTTTTTAATACTGGTTTTAAAAGACTGTATATCCATTTCTGAAGCAATAATATCTAGCAGTTATATTTAGTAGTATAGCAGAATTCCATATCTGTGACTTTGACAGGGACAATGCTGGTGGTATCCATTGTAAATTATTAGCTATGAACCAGCTGGATACCTTTGCTTTGTGGTTTACTTATGGGTTTGGGCTTAAATCTGGTTTATGAGGCTACTTAGTAGAAAGCAGAGACATTTCTACCTAGAAACATCAAAGTAGAGTCAAAGAGCATGCAAGAGCAAACAGAATTTTTATTTCTTCTACTTCTATCCTCACTTATTAGAATAAAGTGATTCTTCACGATTGTTCCATGACCTTTTTGTTTTGTGAAGAATCTACATTTCTCCTGAGTAGAATTAAACATCTCTGCAGAAAAGAAGAATCAGATTTCAATTAAAATAATAACAATCTTCCAACTGAAACATTAATAACTTTTTTTTAAAATGCTATGTTTAGTGTTCCAAAAGAGGAAGTCATATAACGTAACCAAGTTCAACAAAGAGTGCAGAAGGCGTAATGTTTAATACTAGCATTACATCACCATATGACAGTGACAGGTGGTGATCCGCAAATGCCATCGCAGTCATCAGAAGCAATGTGGGGAAATGAAAGGCTTCAAAAAGTGCAATTTTATAGCAGTATAAACCAATTCAGACCTGTTATTGTTAGGTAACTGTAAGATAAATTTCGAAGTTAAAACTTACGGTGTCTGAAAACATGCTTTTTGGATGATTGGCTATGTAGGATGCTGCATCCTGTGTTTATATTGACTTGCAAGAGCCCTAGTGCTGCAAACAGAGCTAGCAGTCATGTATTCTAGAGTTTCCTTAAATAGCTCTGTGTCCTAAATTTTCAAGAGATGGGAGGGAAGAAAATGTAAAATTCTGTTTTAAATAGAATTCTGTTTCAGAATTTCCCACTAATTTTTCTATTTTGTTGAGCTGTAGTTAACTATTTTAATTAACTCTATTTTCAATATAAAGATGCCTATTGACTTTATTTTTGATCTATGAAAATATACATTCATGTTGTTTGCTTCTAAAATATAACATGCTGTGAAAGTGGTGATTATGAACAAAAAATTTAAACTTCTGTGTATCGTGCATGCACGAAATGAATAGTTAGAATTTGCTGCTTATGAACTACTAAGAAGAAGGAAGGAGTTATAGATTTGTATGTCAGTCATTTTGTGTGAGGAATATGCTTTTCTTTCTGGGATGTCTCACATGGGAAGATAGTTGATATCAAATTGTCCCCACTTCCCTTCATACTTTGTTTCTTTTTTGTTTGTTTTTTAATTTGAGGCATGCTAGAGGTACTTTAAAGAACATGAAATAGATATAGGCTTACGGCAATGCTTTTATCCACCAGTGGTGGGTGTGAACATGTTGGGAAAGGAAGCAGCGAGAACAGAAGGTGCTGTGCCACCCCCTCCGCTGTTTCGGTCATTGTGGTGAACCCTTCTGTGATGTTCAGTGCTCAGCTCTGTCACTTAGCTCGAGGTTGCATTACATCCTGAACTGAAAAAAAGTAGAGCTTGAAGTACTATGGAAAGGTCGCACAATTTGTGATTGTGAATAACTGGCTCACTCTTGATTACTCACAAAGATACTGACATATCCTGGAAATTGATGATAAGAAGTTGTATTTTAGAAATTCAGGGATCAAAATATATCTAAGCAAGCAATCACATATCACAGAGAGCTACCTGAAAACAAAACAATGCCTGAGAACTAATTGTCCTTTCTAGTTGACAAATACTTAACAGATGTGAAATATTTCTGCAGCTTATGGTGTTCGTTCATGAATGATTCATCAAAGCCTAGAAGCCTAGATGTGCCGAAATTTTAGACTTGGCGAATGCGTGAATGCTGTAAACAGACTAATTTATTTGCGTTTGTCTTTTTGTTTTTGCATGCAACAGCATCTTACTGTAAGAAACTATTGGATGTGTGGGATATAATTTATATCCATTATGTGTTGTTTTTTTTTTTTAAAGAGTAGCAGATCCATACTCTCCTTGGTTTATAAATACAACTTGCGTGCTGTAAATTAATGGTATGCAAATTAATGCATAACTGAGGTGAAAGAATAAAGGTAATGCAGACTGAAGTGCACTCTGTGTGTGTATTTGCTTGTGTAAGTCTTTGTAGGAAGATTAGACTGAAATACAAAAAAGTTGGTTATTATTATAGTGAGTTCTCTTTTTCATTAGAAACGTTGATCAGCCATGTCATATCTGAATACCCTGAACTGAATTTGCCATGTAGTTTTGTGAAACTTCTGGCCAAATTCTGGCAACCATTCTAAGAGTAACTCTACTGTTTAAAAGCATTCTCTGTGCGAGGGTTACTTCTTAGAGGATGTAAAGCTGTAAACAATTAGTTCTCAGAGTCCTCAAAGCATGTATCTTAGGTGTTTGCTACTCTGAACCAACTTGAGGGACATCAGATTTTTTTCTTCTTATGCCTCTTTTTCTCCTCATTTTGGAATCTTACTCTATCTACCCTTAAGCATACATCTTTATTTTCCTTCATTAACTTCAGAGGTGATTTTCTGGCTGGATTTTAAGGGTTTTTGACTCCAGTAATACCTTTCATTCACTGATGCTGTTGAGAAGTAGATTATGAAAACCAGTCTGATTTGCTCTGAAAAAGTATCTCAATGAAGGTGCACAAGTCTATTCTGAATCTAGAATTTTATTGTAGCCTGTGAACTTTGCTGCCTTTGTCTCATCGGTGATGGTGCTCTCTGATAATGCTGCTGACACTTGGTAAGCAAACTTTCATTCTGTTCAAGCCAATCATAAATTCACTCTTTAAAAATGTCCTTGTCTGATGCACAAACAGGTCATAGGTTCTGAAGTAAAAGCTTTGTAGAAAGAGCACTAAGCATAGAATGAGATCTGTTTTTAGGAGAACAAAGCTTGCGAGGACAGTATTGTCATTAGTTTTGAGGTCAGACGGGGTATTGCTTTACTTGTTCTATGCATGACAATATTTGTTAGAACAGGAACACTTTTTCTTGTACCATGTAATTTTGGCAGTATCAGCAAGCACAGAACAGTTTCTCAGTCATTTCAAGATGTATTCCTCTTCATGATTATATTCCTTGCAACGAGTGGTGGATTTGTTGGGCCACTAAAACATGCAGTGAGTTATTAATGTGACATTTATGTGACTGACCATGCAAATGCGTACATGCGTACACTTTCATCTCCATCTACTTGAGTGCACCTCCTGGACTAGCTCCATTAACTACCCTAAAAGAAAATATCTCTCATTTTCTTTTGAAAATATCTTGCAATCTTGTCCAGATGTGTAGGTGTGTGTTTTGGCATCATTGTATAATAATTTTCTTCTATTTACAGCTGTGCCTAGCATGGCTTATACTATATGTGTTATAACCGCATTTCAGTGTATTTCTTTGCCTTTAGCTTAATTCTAATATTTACCTTGCTCAGGTAATCCATGAGCCCTTCTCCACTCCAGTTATAAAGGCAGTTGTATACTGGTATGGCAGAAAGGCAAGTACTACTCAAATACTCTTCTTTAAAGCATTTCTTAATGAAAAAAATACATTCTATGGTTTGAGTCATTTTATGACATTAGTTTCTCATAAAGTTCCATTAGTATATTTCCTTTAATATTATTATGTGTGTACAAGCTGTGGCTTTTATTCTCCATAGAAACAATGGTGGGTAGTGTGTGTAGAATAATATCTTGATCAAATAATAACAAGTGCTGGGTGCGCAGTGCAGTCCATAATAGACCACCAAAGCGCACGTATTGTCTTGCGTTACATTGCTCTTGGTTAATTTGAATTGGGACCTCTAGGGGCAAGGATGGCATATGCTTCCTCACTGCTGAGCTGAATGTCTTGCTGGTTTTCAAGAAGCAACAATTTTACAATATTTTTCACATGCTGATCTTTGTAAATCAAGGATAAGGACAGATTTTAACTTTTTTTTTTTTTTTTTTTTTTTTAAGTCTTGATGTATGCAGTTCCAAATGCTTGTTTAGTAACAGGAGAGAAATGAGGTTGAGGTCATTTAGCAGTGTCCCAGAGTTTGTTCACTTAAGCCATATGAGCACTACTGACCTGAGCATCACTGCGCTGTGGCTGGATCAAGATGGCTGTTACAGTTCCCATTAAATGACAAAATTAGCAATTATAATGAATAATAAAGTACCTTTGCATCCCATTAGACTATGCCGTGTAGCTGTAATTTCAATAATAAAGTATTTATTATTGGTACTTGCAGATCAACTAATATTTGGTTGCAATGCATATCTAATACTGTGGTGGTTGGTAAGATTCCTTGAAGCTTCCTCTGATGTAAAGGGAAGCGAATTTGGAACCAGCCTCAGTGTTTCTAATCACCTTCAGAATCTTGACGTGCTAGCAGATTTACTATCAATATATAAAAACTAATGAACCACTTTAAACCATGTCATAGAACTGGAATTCTTTTTTACTTAACTAGATGGCCTGAAAAAGAGGAAATTGGACCAAACCCCTATAAAATTAGCTTCATCAAACCAAATTGGAAACAGATGAACAACCCACAGTAACTCTGCAATAACAATGCTGCAATCCTTACAATGCTATGTTGGTTCGTTTGGATTGCTCGTTCAAGACCCTGTTTAAGTCTTTCCCCACACTGTTCATTTATGTATTATAGATGGAAAGCTGGTGACGCTTATGGTCAAGATAACGTTATGCTCATAGCCTTGTCAGGCAGATGTTTTTCCCCTTTCCCAAAGTGTTTTCTTAGGAATAACATAGAAATTTCTGGGTAAAATGACTCAAATATTTTTTGAGACTAAGACTGGGCAAAACCTCTCTTTTGTATGTATTTTAAAAAATCATTTGTAACAAGTTGTGGAGAAGTTTGGTACGTTCATAATTTGGAGCAGGGATTGAAATTTGGCAGGGAATCAGGAATGTGACATTTGCTGAAAATAACCTGAATTTAACCAACTTAGAAGGCTTCCAAAAAATGCAGTTTGCACATGTGCAGTAAAGGTGTGTTAGTTTGGCAGCTTAAATCTTTTAGGTCTTTTCATCTGTACTGGGTGTGTTCAAGGCTGGAGTTGCAGAACCTGAGCAGGAGTTTCCCTCAATCAGTCCCAGATGGTGGGAATTGAGGATGAGGAGATGCCTCCTGTCCACGTTCCTGCTACCGGTGCCTTAGCATCACAGGGATACCATGATGCTGTCTAACTTGAAGTGGATGACTCAGGAACATCGAGTTTGGCAATTTCTAGCTTGAAGTAGATGCCTGTGAAAGCTTATAAAATGAAGCTAACAACAACAGCAAAAAAATCCATCCTATAGTATATTCTTGATAGCTCACAAAATGCTATTAACAAATAAATCACAAGTTTGTGCTATTAGAACTTCCTAATTGTATTTTATGAGGTTTAGAGATCTGATTTGCTAAGCGTTCCTAGTAGCAATAGAAACAATGGAAACTGTGGGTTGAATATTCAATATGGTGTTTTATGTAATGAAAATTACTCTGAAAAATCCAATGGGAGGCATTTAAATTGGATCCACAAATTAAAAGGCACTTTTGATCATAACTTCTACAGGTGTCAGCTCGCTATTTGCAAAATGGCTCTGCTATCCCCTTACCTCCTAGTAGCTGTGAAACTGCATTAGTGTTTGTGAAAAGTATCTTATAAAATCCCATGAGGAAATGAATAATTTTGTCACCGAAGCTTGAATAGTGTTTAGTAAGTAGATTATAGAGCTGCTTAGTAGTAAAAAAAAAAAAAAAAATACTGAAAATACTTAATGGCTTCTTGCTTAATGAGAACAATCCATCTGTAAATGGAATTAGCCAGTGATTCAGTGGAAAAAGCTGATCATAACAATATTACGATATATAAACACAAACAGGTTTTATGCTGGGGCTTGCTAGCTTTTACCTGATTGACATTTGCCACTGTAGTATTCTTCTAGCATTGTTTGGGGTGATGATATAATCACCATCAAAGCAGGACTTTGATTTTGTACAAGGGCTTGTTCTTGCACTTATATGCAGATATGCTTGCATATTTGTAAATTTGATTATTCACTTGAGGAGACTTATGTATATAAATGGTTTGACAGGCATTGTCCACTAGCAATTTGTTAAAAAGTAATCTATTCTAAATTAATCTCTTAGGAGCTCTGTAAGGAATATTTTTAGGGAAAAATGTTATTTGTAGTTCAAGATATTAATGATTAAGCCTCTTAACATTCTGAACTTGTGTTTTCACTCAGATTTTTTTATACAGTGCTAATGATTCCTGAATTCAGTTCTTGATCTCACTGTCATCAGAGCCTTAAACATGATCCAAAGAATGAAAATGTTTTTTGGAAGCCTTCTTAATCTCTGCCTTTGTGAATGTAATGGACAGATGATGACACCCTGTAAATATGTTTCGAGCTTTCTTGGTGGCGCAGATTTGCTGATCTGTCCTGCTGACAATGTCCTCTGCATACTCATTCCTCTATTGGTAAAGAACTAATTTAAGCAGCTGCTTCTTTTCCTCTTAGCCAGTTCTATGGAGGCCATACGTATGTACTATTTTCAGAGAAGGGGATGTGGGGAGGTTATTGCAGTACTCTTGGGATGCCCATTTGCTAGAATGGCCCTGATCCCCCCTCCCTAAAAATACCACTGCTGTTCAAGTCAGGCACCTCTGTGTGTTTATTACCTTAGGAGAATCTTGGAAATTTCTTTTGCTCCTAATAGAAAAATCACAATAGGATAGATAATAGGAAAAGTCATAAATGGAAAAGCAATTTCGAGATAAAGTTTAGATTAGAATCATTAATGAAACAGAAATGTTATTTTCCAAGAGTTTTGATTTCTTCCCTCAGAGGAACTCAAGGTTTAATTCTCTCCTTTCTTTTTCTGTACTTTGTTTTTCTTAGGAACACAATAAACTGAGTATCTAGGGGAGTTTCCCTTTTTTCTTCTTTTCCATTTTAACTTTTCTGAATATCAATTGTTCAAAAATGTTAGTGATTAAATGTGAAAGATTGATGCTTTTAGACTCCCGCTTTTCTTTGGTGTAGAAGGTTTTGAAAAATAAGGGTGAAAAATGAAAAAGGAAATTAATTAAGGTAAAAAATAGTGAATGATCTCAAGCAGATATCACATTTGGTGGCTAAAGAATAAGAAAGCAGGGCCAAATAGTTTGAAATGCTCCTTTTAAAGAATATTTCTAGAACTTGAACAAATAGAACTATTTACACTGATACAAAGCAAATAGTGAAAAAAAAAAAAAAGAGATGTACTTGAGAACTTTTTCCTGTGTATTTTTAATGAGATCCAGCTGAGGTTTTTTGAAGGAGTAAAAGTATATTAAATCATATAGGGTAAAAATTTTGCATTCTTTTCAGCATTTCTAGAACCAAAAAGCACAACCTCTGCATTAGTGTAGATCTATTAAAATTTCTGTAAGCCCAACTAATTTTGGGTAGGTGCTAAGCGATGTAAATAAAAATGTTTTGGCCAGCATACTTATAATCAGCCAGTTTTTCCTTTGCAGGCACATTTCAAGGGAACCGTGGTCATGACTACATTCATCCTTCTTATACTGCTAGAATTAAACCTGTCCATGAAATAGATGGGAGAGCACATTGAACCATTTCAAAGGATGGCAAAGTTCCCATGACAAATTAATACCCAAGTCAAACCGCCTGCCTTTAAGGACTCTACACTCTGTGACTCCTGTTCACTACCCATTAAATATATATAATGTCTTTAAATGCCCCAGTGTAGCTGTAAACACATTCAGCTGAAATTTATTCTCTTTAATGTATATCTACATCTAGATCTTTGTACTGTTATATCCTCCTTTTTTATGAAAGTTTTATATTGTAGTTGTGAGGGAATGCCCGCTATCATCACAGTTATATCAATCCCTTCAAGCTACAATATATTATTTCTTACCATCTCTGTCACATGGAACAGTTTCTCATAATTGCAACCTAAATGTTTAATGTGACAGAAGTAGGGATGAATGGGAAGAGGTCTAAGTGTGGAGTGTAAATTAGCTTGAAAAAAGACCACAGCGGTTCTTGCTGTGGTCTTTTCATTGTGTAGTCTTTATCATACAGATAAAATTCTGGGAACACAATGAATTAAGTTTTGTCCTCAGTTTCCACCTTTCCTGTAGGTTATGGGATTTTGTTTGTTTGGGTTTTGTCTGTTTGTTTGTTAAGAGTAAGAATGTGATCCATGCAGAATTCAGAAAAGAGGACAACTTGTTAATGGTTCAATCCTATGGAGCTGTTTATTTAAATTGATATGGTTTTTGTTTAACTATTTTAGGAAAACCTTTTCTTGCAGGTCAATAACTACTACCAAGTTGCTTATTTATATTTTCATACAACTATGTCCTTTCTAAATTCAGTAATTTTCTGTATAATAAGGTATGATTATAAACAAATTGAGAGAGTTGCTTTTATTTTTTTGTTTGTAATGCCACTTACTTGTCATAACCCTATGATTTATTATGAATAATGCATTCATAATAAAAATGGCTTTATTACAGTGAGGATACAACAGTTTCTTCAAAATCAACCATATGACCATAATTTTCTGGCTCTTTACCACAGATGATAACACATGTTTGTTCAGTATAGTAGAAGAACTGGAGTGCTGGTTTGGAATGAATGGCAATACTTCCTAAATATTTGTGGTGGTTTGATTAGGTTTTTTTACTATTATCTTACATTTTCTCAGCTTCTGCCACTTCTGTTTTTCCTTAGCTTATAAGTTAGAGTGTCTTGCAATTAAATGCAATTAAATATTTCAGGTCGTTCTAAGCTATTTCACAGTGGACTCACACTAAGTTATATAAACAGGGTAATTAGATTTTTAGAGCTATCTGTGTTCTTAAAAGAAAAAAAGTTAAAGCTTACATGTATATGAAAATGGTTTCTAATATTTTGGAAAGTATAGAATAGTTTTATAGATGCATCTGCAACATCATGAAGATCCCTTTAAATTTAAAAAAAGTATTTTTTAAAATTACTTTCTCCTCTCTTGTAATAATAATCTTGGAGAGCATGTACTGGTAAAGCTGGGACCTCTAATGATGACCCAAACCAAGACTACTCATATGGGTGTACACAGTGAAGAAACTTCTATTTACAGCAATTGTATACATTAATAGAAATGACTGCTTTGAAATGTTTACATTTTTTTCCTACTTGCATTTGACAGCTAAGGTGTTAAGGTTTCTGAGCATGTAGCATTTTATACAGAAATTAAATCAGTTAAATCAGGGAATGTCTCCTGATACTATGCTGTTCTTTACTGTTTTTTTTTCCTGTGTGATCCAATACAGCTTTATACCTTTAAATTACTTTGGATCCAAAAAGAAGTTGAAGGTGCTCAATAACGTTTGAATGCGTGACTTTGTTGTTATTAACCTGGCACACTGAAGGTGGTGTCCATACCTAACTTCTAATCAAAACCAAATCTGCTTCACCTTCCCTGTGATAAGCCTATGTTTTGACTTTGTGAGCTCTCCAGTGATTTGTGAATGATATACAAAATGAAAAATCCTTTTTCCAGAGAAAGGGCAGTCAGTGCCTCAGATATTTGCTCAGCTTGTTAGATTTACTAAATTTGAACTAGCCAGGAAGAATAGCAACTGAGAAATACTATTAAAAAGAGACTTCAGAAAATATTGAAATTAATATCCATTTAAAGGCTCTGGCTGAGTGCTTGGGGATATGCCCACTCATGATATAGATATATAAATCTCCTTCCCTGCCCTACAACATCAATAAAGAATTGCATAGCAGTTCTAGGGCATTATCTATATTCGTTCAAGTTTCTCCAGGTTTTGCAGTCATGCCAGATTAAATTTACGTACAAATGTGTTCCTATACTAAACAGATACAGTATGTGTCTCTTCCAGGCATGATTTGAAATTCACTGTAGTAATAAATTGGCTTGATGAGCATGTATGAGCAATCCCTTTTTTAGTCATAGAAACCTGTCAGAACTACAGTGACAAATACCTCAAGAAGAGGTTTATTTCAGTAAGTTCATTACCCAAGGTATTTAGTCAGACTCCATTTTTTTCTCCCATACCACTATTTTAAGTGCACGAGCAGCCAATGAAATCCATGGGTGTTCCCCTCTTACACTGGAAGGAAGCATATCCAAGTGATGACTGATATCATCACTGAACTGTTCCACATAAACAGTTTTTAGCCAGTCTGCGCCTCATCTGCAGCACAAGTAGGTAGATATGAGGGTGGTTTACCTGCATGGGAAGTTCCTTCCTTATAGTGGAGACATTAATGGAGATTCAGATTACCATCAGTTATGTTTTGAGATGACTCAAGAACATTTTCTCTGTGCTTGAGAAAGCTAGGATCTTTTGCTCCAGAGCCAGTCTGTTTCTGGGACCTCTTTCAGGTGTATTCCCGATTCCATGCATTTTCTCATTATCTCACTGGGCGCTATACAAGGTAGCAAAGGAAGCATACAGATTAATTTTATTTGCCCAGGCATGAGTGAATAGTTCTAACTCGATTAATTGTCACAGTTAGGTCTTTATCAGGACAACCAGTCTGCTGTTCCTCTTGAGATTTTGGTAGCATTCCCCCGCCCAATTTCTGTGAATTATTACATCATATGTTCTTCTACCCATTGCTTCAAAGAATTTGTGTCTGTGCATGGAAAAAGAATACCTGAAACTGCATATGATGAAGTACTTTGGATTTTTTCTTCATTCATGGACAGATCCATTTTAAAATGTCTCTTAAATTTGAGGAATGCAGGTGCCATTTGCAGCCCTATCAGTATTTGTCCTCCACCTGTAGAAGATGTTCCACTATTGTCTTGTCCTTCTGTAGAGAATGTTTTTGGGAGCTTCAGTCTTTCCCATTTGTTTCACTCCCTCTGTGGGATCTTAGTTAAATGTGGGATGACCTCCCTGTGTCGTCTTTCTAAGCCTGTGGCCTCATGTTCTCTATTTCACCAATGGAAATTACATTTTTGGTGACCCTTACTTTACTTAAAAGGGTTAGACGCTCGCTGCTGAGTGTCTTAAACCTTTAAACTATGTTTCTCTGAGAAAAGGCTCTACTTTAGTTTACTTTTCATTTGTCTGAGAGTGTAGCTCCCAGCCTTCTTCCCCTAACCATCCCAGCTCCCAGCAGAGGCAGTGCTAAAGGTTCTTGTTTTCTCATTCAAACAGGATTTTCCCATTTCAAATCCAGTTGTGTCTTTATTGTCACAGGAAGAAGTGTTTTGGGGAAATTTTACATGGCTGTATATTGCAGTAACATCTGAGTACCCTTCTACCTGGTCACTGAGGAAGCATACCATACCTCCAGGTACAAAGGTGTTTGGCTGGGGGCAGAAGGATGTAGAAGACTCGACTGTTTCCCGTGGTGAAGTTTTGAGGACCATTTCTTTTGCAAAGACTTGCCAGGAAGCTATGCCACGTTCTGTTTGTGCACTCGCCAGGGACTTTGCTGTAGCAGAGTTGTGTAAATGGAAAGAAATCTTGCACAGCCTGTACCAAGAGTTTGTACTTTGGCAACAGTTGGTTATTACAAGTTTAAAAAGGAAAAAAAAAAATCACTGTAAACAAAATCAAAATCAGAATTCCTCACAGGTGATTTGAGAGTTCTGCCAGCTCCCAAGCTACCTGATGGCAAAAAAAAGTTGTTTTCTTCCTATTTCAGAGATAATTACTCAGGACATTTAGATCATTTTTAGGGAGTTAGCAAAAGCTGAAATTTAAAATTTAGAAATTAATTTCAGTTGCAAGTCCACTAGACCTCTTGTTGTCATTTATAGTAGCGGTCGAGATAACATCAGGTGCTGACGATGGATGGCCCCGTTGTTGGCCAGCTATAAAGGGGCTTGCATGCTGAAACGGTACATGCCTGCAAGGCCCCTTTTAGATCAAAATGGGAGGATTTTGGTATTTTTTAAATGGTCACTGCTTTCTCCTAACTGCTTATTTACTGGTTACTGCTCACTAAAGGAACATCAGATCTGGGTATATAAAAGACGTTATCAGTCTGGAATAACATATTCTCACAAAGTCCCATTGGTCTTGATATTTTCATTACAGTGGATAATGTTGCCAATTTTTTTTGAAATCAAAAATCAGCTCTTGAACTGAAATTTCATCTGAATTTTTTTAAAGAAAAATTTCTAAGTTTGCCATTGCAGAAAATAGCTTGGGAATTAGAATAGTAAAAAAATTTGAAATATTTTCAAAATTTATGCCACAGTTTCAGAGGTGTTTCTTTTCATATTCTGTGTTTGATAATTGCTAGAGGTGGAGAAACTTTAAATCAAAGATATTAGTACAAAACTGTCAGTTCTCAATGGTGTGTTAGTTGGCACCCATGGCTTAGCATATTTCTAGCTGACTGTACCTTTCTCCTGTGCAGTATCCTTGCAATTCCATCAGAAGACCTGGACATACCCAGTTCCTCCTTTTATTTCCAGGAGCATTGACATAAAGTGGTCAGAGAAAGAAAGTGACAGGAGATAAAGACTTGGGGGCAGAGGTTTTAAAAGGTGTTTATGGGAGTCAGTACTCAGTTCACACAGTTACATTAGCAAAATAATTCATTAGCAAATTCTATTAGTGTTTTTTGAAGTTCTTAGCCAGGGAGATCAAGTGGTTTGACCTAAGGTGGCAGCAGAAGTTCAATAGTTGAATCTTAACCTTCTTTACTGTCATCTAGCAGTTATCATGGATGAGACAGTATTTATTGTTCAAGCAGATTTAAGGGAAATGTAGAAATTGCAGTTTTAAAATGTAATTCCAAAATTATTACTTAAAATTATTCTTCCAGTCCATGTAGGCTTAAATGTCCAGTACTTCCTCTTGCATTATCTTTATGCTTAATGACAGTTTGCTGGTTTTGCCATTAGAACATTAAACAGGGCATTTCCCATCTATGTTATTTATACCCATTTTATTTTGAGGTACTGTCCTCCCACTGCCGGGTTTTATTTTGGCAATAAATTACTAAATAAACAGTTGTATTTTATTCCAGGATTTTTTATATGAATGTAATCTGGATCTCAAATCCCCATTTCAAAGTAATTTCTTCAAATATAACACTTTCCTAGCAATGTGTCAATTAACTTGCAGTTGTCCTCATAGTTTACTATCCTGCAATATTCTATACTAAAACTGACACGGAGGTTATTTTATTTAGCTTATGTTAAAACTGTATAAATATTGCTCTTGAGATATTAGGAAACCAATGGCTGACTGGAAATCACATTGATCCCCAATTGATCCTCAGATGCTGTACAATTTTTTATTTTGAATTATGGTTGGGAAAAGAGAGGCTACAATTATATGACCGAGACATCGTCAAAATAACACAGCAAATCAGTATAATATAGTGGCAGGCCTTATATCCTATTTAAAAAAAACCCCAAAACCCAAACAACAAAACCCACCCCTAGTTGCATCTAATATCTCTGCATTAAGGGAATATTCCTTTTTCATTATACAAGTGCAAACAAAGCCTCCATTTAAGTGAATACTTCAGCTTGGTTTTTAGAGAGTTAAGTGTTTTTATCATATCACTGTATTTCCATTACAAACTACTGCATGTTGACAACAACTTCCAAGGAGTAAAAGGTGATGAAATTACCTAACAAATAGCTATTCTGTGTTCATTATCCATTAGTTCAGTAAATAATTTTAAATGTTCATTAGTCTCATGAAGCAGAGACCTTATCTCAGCAGGTTTTATAATTGAAGCTGTCTGTTGGAAGTGAAAGAGAGGGAGATTGCAGAATGTACTTTTAGATGGAGAATCTTGGAACATATCTGAAAGGACTGAGGGTATACTGAGAAGTTCTGTGGTGCCTTTAATTTTCCCTGTATCCCTTTTGAATATAGGGGAACCTCTGTGGGCAGTTCACTGTGATCTTAAATATAGTCTCTTGAAGAAGTGATCCACAAAGAGAAGAAGAAATGTCTTTTACTCATTTTGTTTCTTTTTCATTCATAAATTTTGGGTTGTGCTTTTTGTTCTTTCCTGGTATACAAAAGGGCTGAAAAACTGAAGGTTTTACTCTCCAGAGTATAAGGTGCTTAATGTTAGCAATACAGGTGCTGCCTACTCCACCTTTTTTGGAAGCCTTGGTGTCAAAAGAAATAATGTGATGAAACAGTGAAACTTTGTCACTGAAATCCAATTGAGTCAGGGAAATTTTTAGTCGAAACTTTCAAATAATTATTGTTTGGTTTTTGGTTGGTAATTTACTCAAATGAGAAACAGAAGCCTTTGTCAAAGGTTCCAGATCTCTACTCTTCCACAAATGACTTGGGGCACAAATCTGAATACTTCAGTAACTTGTACTGTGGGAGAAGGAGTGAACAAATAACCATCTTCAGAAATATCTACATTTTTTTAAAAGTACCCTCTGAAAAATTTAAGTAATTCCCAACACTGTTGCCTTCCATATGTACCAGAATAAACAAGACAGAAAAAATGTATTTCTTCCATTTTTCTACTAGCAAGTATGAGAACAATATTCTCCAAGTCTTGCCATTCATCATAAATTCTGATCATGTAGAAAGGAATTTTTGGGTTAAATGGCTGTTCTTGATAACACTAGTATAGTCTATTGTGTGCCAAAATGTCAACTTTACTTCAGGCAATACCTTTAGCTTTAAAGGTAGAGGCACAAATTCTCTGTTGCGCTGGATGACACTGTTCTGTAAAGTTAAAAATGTGAGCATGCTATATAAACTGGCTCATGTGCATAATACCAAGTTTCAGATTAATGGAGACTGAAAACTAAACATTTTATCACAAATAAGAGAGCACAAGATGAATAAGAACTTTATCAGGAGTCTATTAAAGCCGTCCTCTTTGCTGCAAGCCAAGCCTGCTTGCTGCAGTCATAGAAGTATGTTCATTTGATATAATTGATCAATACAGAATGAAAATGTATTTATCAGACTCGACTGAACTATGGAAGGGAAAAAAATATGTGGATATATGCATTTTCCTTCATATCCACACAACCCCCCTCCCCGCAAAGACCGTCCAGTAATATTTCTAGGTTCAATACTGGTCCCAGATGATGCTTTTCTTTAGTCAGTCTTGCAGTGACAGCAAACCTTTAGCTGAAACACATCTTTTACTGAAGCCTTCCTCATAAAACACAATGGGCTGTCAGGAAAATTGATGGTGGGAAGGAATCTCTGCTTTTCTCTTTCACCAAGTCCAGAAAAAGTGCCTGGCCAGTTACTTAAACGCTTTTCGCTGTTCTAGTGCTCAGAAGTGGTCTGTGCAAAGTAAATCCAATTAATTGCATATAGCACTTTCCACAATGAAACGGTGAGCCCACTCAAACAGAAATCAATGGGCGGTGGTGCTGTAGTTGCAGCGTTGTGAGAAGGCGTTTTAAAGTTTAGTTGTGTACAATTGCAAGAAATGGGTTTTCTTCTTCCCCTTCCCAGGCACAGTGAAACCAGTTATTGAGGATTTCGGCTCAGTGAAAATGGCACATATGTAGTTGACGGTAAAGAAGTTTTAAGGACAGCCGTGAAAGTGATATTGTGTTATGGCACAAGAAAACTGCTGGTTTTTTGGAGAGGGGAGGGAGCTGAGAGAAAGAATACAGTGTGGATTTTTTTAGTGTATTTTGCTGTATAGTCTGGATTCTGTGCTGTGGTTTTTGCCTACATAATATTTTTCATTACATATTTAGATTTAGTGCCACTTTTGTGTGACTAACAGTGTCCCCTTGTCACTTGCTTCTGAATAGGACTTGAACCCCAGCTTGCCCCATGCTGTTAATATTAATGACCACATCCCTGCTGTGTGAGTAAAATCAGAATAGCCAAAGTTAATAGGCAGAACGCGTACAAACTGGTCTGAAATGGCTCCAAATAAAGCTGCCTGCCTCCATTTGTATGTATGTGCATGTGAGCAATCCCTGTTTATTAAAAGCTGCTATTGTTGGAAAGAAGGAAAAATTGAGTTACCCGGGGGGAATAATACTGAGATAAATTTGCTTATTTCAGTCATGAGTTCTTGCTTGTTTCAAAGTAAGGTCTTGCTTTTCTGATGTACTCTCATACTTTGGAATTGTCTTTAACTGTTGCCCATGAAACGTTGAGTTCAGTGACTACTTTCAGGTAAAAGATCAGTGAGGTTGATGGAGAATGTGAATCCATAAAACCTTGCTCTGTTCTGTGCTGCTTTTCAGTACTCCTCATTTTTCCATGTGTTTATTTGGCTTCATTATTCTTCTCAGGTGTTACTTCCTATCTCATAGCCTCTTGCTTAATTTTCCTTCTTCTGATTTGTGGATTGATTTTTTTGAAAATACCTCTCAATAGACAGAATGAGGGTTTTGCTGATTGTTTCCCTTGGAACAGACTGCAGAGAAAGCTGAATCTACTGTGAACTAGCGGATCCAATTCTCACCTTTTCTCCCTGTCTTAAAGGCTTAGAGTAATGTCTACAGACCTTGGTAGGAACAACATGCATCACGAGGAGTGGGGAGCAAGCCCTGTGGAGTTTTAGTTTCTTGTAGTGGATCTCAGCTTCAGCTCTCAGCAAGCTTGAATTGAATAAAATCCCTGTTGGTCAGGCTCTGTGCCACAAATCGTGTAAAAGCTAGGCTGCAGCAGTCACTGCAGGATGGAAAGATTATCCTGAATCCTGTTCCTCTTCCTGTTCCTGCTGTCCTACTTAGAACACAGGGAAATTGATTTTCCAGCTTAGCCTCCAAGGAGGGAAACTTCTCTGAACTGATGTCTCCCAAGACAGAACAAAGTCAATTGATTAACAGGAATAATCCACTAATAAAAGTACAGCAGACCTAGACTGGATAGCTATGGGGTGGCTTAAAGACACAAAGTTTCTCTTTTCAGGCTCAAACTTCTGAAGCAGGAATAAGAAGCAGAGTGTGTGTGTAGGCAGAGGAGGTACAGCTGGGGCTGGCTGGATGCCATTCAAGCCGGGTGCTTTGTCTCCTGCCTTCTCTGCCTTACTCTGCCTATTGGGTTTATCCAGTCTGCCCTACCAACCTCAATAGACTGTTTATTTCTAGCAAGTATCTCCTGTCTTTTCTTAAAAATACCATTGTTTTGCTAGTCCAGGACTTCAAAGGTTTTTCTAGACCACAGCCAGAAGTTTGAGATAACTGGAATAACATTGCTTCTTCTTTACATTAGGAGCAGCTTACTACGTACTTACTGTATACACTTCCTAGTATGGATACACAAATTGTTAAATTTGGAAGTTTTTCAAGAATGATAACTTTGACATTGCAATTTGTTTTATTTTGAGTGTATATGAGCAGGTTAGAGGTGCTTGGGTGAGTAGTTTCTCCAGTCAGTGAGGAGAGGTTTCTCCAAAGACTAACTTTTGGAGTTAATCTCTGTAGTCTCTCTCCCCTTTGACAAAACCACAGGCCTAGGGCTAGTAGCCATGCGTTAAATAGAGCCTTTTCGAATACAGCTCATCTTTTATATTTTACTGGATGTGTAATAGTTAAAAAAATCTTATTATTAGTATGTTATCAATTCCTCACCTGAGTAGCCAGCTTTCTCACCTTTGTGTTTCTATTGGTACAAACACTTGATACAATTTCTCCTGCATTTTCTGAATATAGTTTATTGACTACTTACCCCTTACCCTAAACCAAAATCCAGCTGAAATACACCTAGGGAGAAGCTTAGCTCTGTAGTGCTACCTAGTAGAACTTTGCAATGTCTCAGTGTAAACATATAGCTTGTGGGCATGATATGACCTTAAGAAAGAAAATATTGCTTTCCTGCAATAAGTTAAATTAAATTTTTCTAGTCTCAGTTGACTGACATCAACACAAAATTATCAGCTATTGGATTATTTTCAGTTAAAGATTTGAATGTTGAATATGAAATTGTTCTACTTTTTCATAGAATATGTAATAGTAGATTAAAGAAAATATTTTGTGTTAGATCCAAAGATGAAACGATAGCCTAGGATTTCCTGCCAAAACAATGTAATCATTTTTGTTTGCTTGTCTTTTATTATGGGGGAAAGGGGGAGAAAACAGAAAGCAAATATTGTTCCTCCCCCCCACTGTATAGAAGCTTATCTGAAGATTAAGTCATTTTGTCTAGTTGGAAAAAGGCAAGTAAAACACAGTTCTGGGATATACTTATCTACATTTTTTTTTTCCATAAAAAATGAAAGATTGTTCCTCTAGATTGTTAATTTTAAAAAATTCCTACATGTTTTCTTGTTCTTGGTACACCAATTTCTAAATATATATTGAATCTTAAAGTTTTAATTTTTAAGAATAAAAACAACTTTGGTCTTCTCCTAGTTGATACTACAGAAGACTGAAGAGAGTGTTTTCATAATCCTGGCTTTTAAAATTCTTATTCTTAGCTGCAGCCTGCTCCTAGTGTAATACCTTGCATGCACTGTGCAAGAGAAAACCTAGTAAGCCAGAATTCTTGTAGTTGCTGGCAGTTTCCTCTGTTTAGATATGCTCAGGATCTGGTTTGCTTTATCGAATCACAGTACTTTAATTGTAGATAAAGTAAAAAAAATAATGGAGAACTTTGTGGGAAAGAAGATTTCTGTTTAACCCAAATTCTTAAATACAGTTTTCTTTTCCAACTCTGTCTCTGTAAAGGATATATCCTAGTTAGTTACTGTAAAAATTAGTTTTTCTTTTCATTATGTGCTATGTTCCATTTCAGTCAAGTTTGATTTCTAGTTCAGTATTCCGGAAAAGTAACACTGCTGTCTGAAATGTAGCTCCTCAAATATAGCTGAACTGATGATTCAATCCAAGTAACGAACCTTGGCCCAGCCACTGATCATTGACAAGTTTAACTTGGTAAGTGCAGTGACTTCTGCAGTTATTCACAGTTCTTCAGCTTTCTTAGATCTCTCACTTTCATAGTTTATGGAAAACAAGTGATGTATAAACAGAAGAGTTCATATATCTCAGAGGTCTACTACCTGTCTCTGCACTGTGGTTGTGCACCAAATACAAAAGGCCCTGACACATCCCTTGTTCTGTCCAGGATGAAATATGCTGCCCTCTGTAGCGACATGACTTTTACATGAAAGGGATATGTCTTCCTCCACTGTTGCTTTTTTTTTGGAATTATTCTCTGAAGAGCACGAATATATGCAGCATCTTTAATACAAATTGTAACTCCTTCAATCTTCCTGTTTACTTGTGGGAAACGAGCACAAGTGCTCTGAGGTGCACTTTTTGCTGCTAGACCTAGAGCCACTAGAAGTGATTTTCATATTCCTCTGTGGCTGATTTGTACATAGACTTTTTTATTAAGTAGCAGTGATTTTAGGGGGTGAATCTTTGTGTAGAATCAAGGGCAGAATGGTGTGGCAGTAACCTGCAGAAAATCAGAGTAAGAGAGGAAGACCTTTTATGCCTAACTATCCTGCTAAATTTACCTATGCAAGAAGCCAGAGGAATGAGGTAGCAGTCTCTTCTTCAGTGCAAAAGAAGACAGAAGTGATTTCAAAGCAAATAACATTAATGATCTGAAAATAGTCATCAGATAGAAATGTCCATAAACTTCTTTTTGTGAGTGTTCACAATTATCCAACTCTGCACAAAACAAGAGGAGCTCATTATGTATTATTTTAGCAAGCTATGTTTACAGAGCAATTTATCACAATGGTAATTGTCTACTTTAAGGTTAACTCACTGCCGTATGAGGATTCACAATTAAAAATTAAACACAACAGCTAGAAGGCAACTAGTTGTCTCTGAAACATTGTCAGTGATGTCCTCATCTGTAGATAATTAAATAATGGATCAGGTATGACTTGTTCTGAACACCGGCAATAATTATTTATGTCTGGTCTCCGAAGTTGTTATTAAAAGGTTGCGGTAGCAATGAATGCCATCTGAGGAAGACTAGAAGCATTTTTAACAAGGTAGTTACAGAGGCAGGTTTTTTTCCCGATTTAACTATTCTTCAGCTGAAGTGATTCTTATTTCTTCCTCCCCTGATGAGAAAAAAAACTATGTTTTTTTCATTAAAATTTTAGCAGGCAGCAGGAGGATGGGTGGACTGTAATCACCACAGTGGCGTGCAGCCTTTGGTGCCATTTGGTGTTGTGTCCCAAACAGTAATGGTTTGCTCTAACCTTTTATTTTTAGCAACGTATTTCAAGCATCTAAAATATTGTGAGAGAGGTGAAAGGAACAAAACTGTTCCTGCTTTTAGCAGAAGCTAACAGTTTAATATCTTCTTTTTGCCCAGATTTCCATTTTTAGCCCTGCAGTATTACCTCCTCTGACAGGTAATACTAGTGCTCTGTCTTCAGCCGTCTCCAGAGCAGGGCCATGGGGCCCAGTCAGTTCCCCATTGCAAGTAACTTGTGCATTCAAGATGGTGAGCTCCTGCCTTTCAGGAGGATATTTGTTATGTGGTACAACTGATTGCATTATAAAACAATTTCTAAATCAGGAGCTTGAGGCCCTAGTTCCGGTGTATAATGTGGAAGTTATGGTACGTTTTGTCACACTGGGCGCTGGCGGCGGTGGCTGCAGGGCAGCTGCCATGAGGGGAGGCCGGGGCTGCCCCGTGCAGCCCAGCCCCTCTGCCTGGGGAGGTGGCACCTCGGGGGGAATATTTAAAAAAGGGCAAAATAGCAGGTGGCACTGAGGTGTGAGGAAAAAAAGTCTGAGAAACAGCCCTGTGACACCACGGTCAGAGGAGATGGATGGGAGGAGGAGCTCCAGGCACCTGAGCAGGGAGGGAGAGCATGCTGCAGCAGGTGTTTCCTGAAGAAAAGAGCGGCTCATGGGGAGCCTGTGCTGTGGCGGGTTCTCCTGCCAGGAACTGTGGCCTGTGGAGGAGCCATGCTGGAGCAGGTTTATCTCGAAGGACTTCAGCCTGGGAGAGGGCCCTCTCTGGAGCAGGGAACAGTTTTGGACTGACCACAACCTCCTGTTCCCTATCCCTCTGTGCTGCTGGGGGATGGAGGTAGAGTTGGGAATGAAGGAGTGAGGCTTAGGCTGGGAAAATGGGGAGGTAGGGGGAAGGGGTTCTGTTTTTTGCCTTTGTTTCTCACTGTCATTACAGTACATTTCCCCCAAGTCATGTCTGTTTTGCCTTTGATGGTAATGGGTAAGTGATCTTGACCTACAAGCTTTCTCCTCTTATTTTCTCCCCCTGTCCAGTCAAGGAGGGAGAGTGAGGGAGCGGCTGGGTGGGTGTCTGGCAGCGGGCCAACGCCAGCCCACCACAGATGTGCAGGTTGAAAATGGTTTCATGTGACTAGTCATCCTTTGATTTAACCTGAGATTGCTTTTGTGCTTTTTGACCTTTTTAATATTTAACAATACTTTAGTTAAAGCCATCTCACTGCAAATGCCTAAACTTCAAAACTTTCCATGTTAATTGTACTCAGTCCTGGGTGATGGGTGCCTGAAGTTAACTGATATCCGCAAAATCTAGCTGAGTGGTGGATGAGGAAGGACGGTTTAGGGGTTTTAGAGTCAGACAGATGTTTTCAGGACATAAACCACAGCCAACTGTAACCATAGCACTAGTTATTTAAGAAGAACTTAAAAATTACACAGCAGAGAGAGGAAATAGTGGATAAGAATCAAGAAGCAAGCATATGGTTGGAAAGTGAGAAACTTAAACTATGAGGAGCCAATGTGAAAAGTTTCCAAATATGCCTGAGTCTTGCCATTGCTGTCATACTTGATGTGTGAGTTTCCAGAACTTCATTGACAGAATAATGCTGCAGACAATTGGAAAGTGCTTGTGCCCTGGTTCTTCAATTTTATACTTTTTTGGACATGACAGACTCATATCCATATGAGTCAGTGAGATAAAGATGTTCCAGCATCTCTTGTAGAGGGACCAGAGAAATAACACCAACACATCATTCCAACTGAATTGTTATATATGATTACTTAGAGGGTGAGAATAAACAAGTTCACACTATTTATTGGAAAAATAACAGCATAAAGAAAAAGCACTGAAGGATCGTTAGGTCATGTCATACTGTGAAGGAAAACTAGCAACTGAGTTGTTGTCTTATGTTCGGTGTTTGGCAGATATTCCTTTGTAATTCTGTGGTTCTTAAGGCAGCAGGAAAGTCACTGTATCTTGATTCCTTTTTCCTTTTATTTGTATGGATCTCTGCTAAGGAAACCCCTTTACATCATACTGATTCAGGAAACACCAGTGGTCCAGTGGTCACACTGATATTGTATACTCAGCTATACAGAGATGGATTTAAACCCCTAATGCAGCATTTGCCTGAACTCAGAACACAGTATCAAACCACTCTCAAAATGTGGATTGAGGATATCTGGCAGCAATGTGGTTATCTGATCCAAATCCTGGATCAGAGTCTGTAACCTGAATTTTCTGGAAGTATTTTAAAATCTTAATCTATTTCCATCATAACTGTAATTGCCTCCCCCACCCACCCCCCCGCTCAATCCAGATGGCATTAAAATAATTTTGTGCTTTATTATATAAACATAATAATTGCATGGCATATAATTTATAAATATTATATGTATAGTTTTGCATCTATATCTGAAAGGTATCTGAAAATAAACATGAATTGTTTATCCCTATTTTTACAGATGGCATGAGGGTTTTATAGAATGAATGTTGCTCATCATTGCTTGCTGAGTATGTGACAGAGCTGGAGGGAGGAATAACAGATCTGATTCCTAACCCTAGGCCTGTTCCTAGACCTGTTCATCTGTAAGTCCAAATCTGCTCTATTTCATATGGTTTATTTTGCTTGCAGCAGAGTAGAATTCATGCTTAAAATAATTTCTCATTGTGGATGTTGAGAGGGTATACAGATGTGCAGGAGACTAGCATTTGAATATAAAAATAATTTTTGCAAATTTGAGTAGTAATTTTAAAATTAGTATTAATTTTGATAATAGCATGTGCAAGATGCTGTGAATGGGAGTACTACAGCACAAACAAGGATGGGAAAATAAATTGATTAGTAACAGTTCTTCAGGAAGGGATTTTGGTGTTACAGTAATTTGTAAGTTGAATGTGACTCTACAGTTTTAAATTATTGCAAGAAGGACAGGAGACATGCTGGGTTGTATTTGAAAATGACTATAGCTTAGACGATGCATAAAGTAATGTCTCTGCTTTGCACAGCATTAATAAGGCCACAGTTATGTCTAGCTTAGTGTATTTGAAGCAAAACTGGAACCATCTGAAGAGAGTTAAATAGCAAGCAACAAAAGGTTAGCAATCCAGGCAAGACATCTTAACGCTTAATGACTTGGGATCATTTAGCAGAAGGACAGAATTTGTTCTCCATGTGTATGATTTACAGAACAAGAATTATTAAGCTTAAATTGCAGCAAGATAGATTCAGGAAAATATTAACAACTTTTTAATGGTAAGACAGCAAAGTAGATTTTTAAAATCTTAATTCTCAGAGGTTTTAAAGTCAGGATAATAAATACTGGTTAGGAAGGACTTGGATATGACCCATATTTGCCTTGAAATGGGACTGAAGTAATAAATGACTTCTCAAGAGCTGTTTCAGATGTATTTTCTATGACTAGAATTCAGTGGGAGTTCTTCTGAAATGTGGTAGCTAAGTCAGTAACCCTTGAACAGGAAAAGATCCACCATGTTCTGTTATTTTTACTACCTTTGTTACCATAGATATGAAACTCCCCAGTCATCATTTCTTTACTTCCAGTTTACTGGATGACAGAGAAATAGTTAACCTTTATAGCCAACAATACTTCACAGTGACATGAAACTGCAACAATATTGTGTCTTCTATTGCTAAAATGACTAGGCAGCTTGCTTTTTTTCTCAAACAAAAGCAAACGGATTTAGAAGATGGCAAACAAGTGTCAAATAATTCTGTCTCTTATCATTAAAAAAAGATTCAAAGATAACAATTACATGTCACATCCAAATTCTTGCTCTTGAGAGTATGCTTAATATAGAGTTAACTTAAACTAATTGAAAATAATGAAGTATTTGCATAATTGTATTCAGGAGATTGTTGTTCAGTCTGTTGAAATCTCTTGGAACACATGAATACAATGCTTTGTGAACATGCTATTCCCAATTTTACCAATTTAATCTACAGTAAATCTCATTAATACTACCAGTAAGTACTAGAAATATTGTCTGATGTACTTTCAGATTAATTATGCTTGTGGCAATCTTTTCTTTATAAGAGGAGGTGATTCATTCAAACAATAGCAATTCTTTCTGAATTCACTTCAAATGACATTATGATGAAATGCAATTTTGAGAATAATGCAAATGTAAGTTTCAGTAGCTGGAAGCTATTTTTTTTTAATGAGGTATGCTCTAACATATACTGCAGTTCCTACCACTGGCATGGTAAAGTAGTACAGAGACAATGAATGTGATTAAATTTAGTATTGGTGTAATTAATCTGAAGCTAAAGGTAAATTTAGGTAGTTGCTGTATTTTATTTATGCAAATAACTCAAAAATAGATTATTTCTGCCAAATTGTACCTTATTAAGGTTCAGTATCTAGTTTTATTTTTTTTATAGGTATGGGCTCTATGCTTATTGTAGATAGGAAGAGCTTGAGGGGGGAGAAAGCATGGTTCAATGACACATGGGATCTAAGGAAAAACTTATCTGCCAGGAGGCTGAAAAAGGAAGAACTGGTAACCCTGCTAATAGCTGTAATTTTCAGAACCATCCTACCTGTATGCAGGAATTTTTCCCATTATGCCTTACTGTGGAAGACTAGCACCCCCTTCTTTTCCACATGGAGTGCAATCTTGTTTTTCCTGCTAATTGGGGGATTTATGTGACCATATAAACAGAAGTAAATTAGCTTCATTGTGAATGTGTATTTCATTGGCTTTCAATTGGCAAATCATACTCACAGAAGGTGTGAGTTGTGATATTCTAAGCAGGACTCATTTGGGATGAACAAAACTACATCATGGGTATATTATCCTGAGTTCTTCTCTGGCATTGCTGGGTCTCTGCTGGGTGGTGGAGATATCGGTGGCCTCTAAGGAGACCACTGGAGATAAATTATATCATTGGGGGGTGGGAAGTGGTGGTAGTAAGGTCAGACATTCAAGGATTCTGCCCGAGTATGAGGAGTTGAAGGAAGCAATGAGTTGAGTAGTGCAGTCTGTTGTACAGTCCTGTCAATCAAGTGGCGGGTGGGGGGAAGAAAAGGAAAAGATACAAAGACAGTAAGAGAAGGTTTAAAAAAAACCCCAATTTATCAATAGCAAATGTCTATAAGAAGGGTAGTTTTCTCTGGCCCCTACAGAGCTATGTTCTGCAATTTAATAGATGCTTTGTTCTTACAGACTCTTTTTTCCACATAGCTTCACCTTTACAGGTAAAGCAGGGAAATCAGGAAGACAAACGCACCTTTTCTCAGAATGGTCAGTCCAATGGGAAATATCAAATCAAGATGCTTTTAAAGTCAAGATATTCCATATTAAGATTCCCATAAACATCTTGAATGTAGAGAATAAAAGCCGTAGAAAAACAGTAGCAATTTAAAAATATACCTTATCTTGAACTTTTCTAAGTGTGTTAAAACAAGCAGAACAGACAAAGAAATACTATTGGACAAATCTAGGCCAAATACTTAACCAGTATGAATCTCTGATCACTTTTCCTCTCTGTCATCCTGGGATTAGGTTTTCAATATATGCCTTTGGAGAATTCTTTGATGCCTGTTGCAAGTTACTCTGGTTAAAGTCCTCTGATCTCCTGATACACCTGAAAAACCAGTGGGGAGGAGGGGGTACAAAAGGCAACATATAGCCAGAGTTCATACCACAATCATAAAGGCTGTCATTTTAAGGCTTTTTTTTTGGTTACATAGTGCTGTGTGATAACCGAGAAATTATCACTAACTGCCCGTCTTATATTTTAGAAGTGTCTTGACTTTTGAGCATTTAAACTTGTGCCTTCATCTATTACTGTTAGTTTATGATTTGTATTTTATTTTGAGTTTTTTTATTGATATTATATATCAATATTGTAACAATTTAGGCTCAGATTATTAACTAGATAAATCTGTTGAAAATCTGAGTTATTTCTCCTATATATGAATTTTACTATCATCCAGACAGAAAAGTGTTGTGAATGTGGGACTTGTGAAGGTATAAATGTTCTGTAAGTAGTCACAGTCCAAGAATTTTGTTTTCTGGCAGTAAGTGTTATGAAAGAAAAGCTGTCTTGCATTCAGGGAGGAAGACACTTCTGAGCTGTAGAGAAACTGGTGAGTTTTCCAGTTGTATGTCTTGGTTTCATAGGGACTACAAACAAGACAGCAGAATGTGTTTTAAACATCCAGCCAAATAGTGGATTTGTGCTCATTTCCTCTTCTGAAACCTGCCCAAAGCCCCTGGAAAAGGATAACTATGTGAAGAATGATGACTATCACATATTTGAAATATATGCTATATATTTAAATTGCTTGTTAACAGACACTGCAGAACCATTTACGCCTGGAAAAATTTTTAGTCTTAGCACTATGTGTATCAGCGACACTGATCTCCAGTCCTATGTGAATGCTGCTCTTAATTTCTCATCTGCATAGCTGAGCTGGAGTGTAATCCTTTAGGAACAGTTTCCTTGATTTTTTTGGTTCGGGGCCCTGCTGTATGACTTCTTTTGTCTGACTCTAGTTCCCTTTAAGTTGTTTGAGAGAGAAGGCAGAATAAAGCCAATGTAATTGTGACTGCCCTACTCTGTCCCCAGCAGTTCTGGCTCAAGAGCCCCCTTGCCTACTAGTGATGCTGCCCAGAAGTTGCCTCTTGTACCCTTGCTGATTTGGCAGGCATCTGCCAAAATCTCTTCGTCTGGATGCTGTGCTCGCTTTGGGAATAGGGTATGCCTGCTCCTCTCTGGTAGAAGACTTCTTTGCTAATAATGGGAAAGAATCTGTCAGAGCTGATAATGTTACTTCTCATCCCATCAGACTCTCTAATTAAACGGTGTTCTGCATCAGAACTGCACTGGGTGTTAAGTGGATTCTCTAACTTGTATTATTGGTGTTTCTCTGACAGCTCAGGCAACTTCAGTAACATCTGGTTTTCATCTCTAAGGTATTTTATATCTTCACTGAAATCTATGAGATTGCTAACCAAGTTTTCTTACTGAGACTATAACTTGTTTAACAACATTTTAAAATACCTTTTCTGCATGTGGCCTGAGTATGATTAGAGTTAATAAATGATTTAATAATTTACTTCTCTAGAAACTGATTTAATCTAACTACTTTCTTGAAAATAAATATTATACAAGAGCATCCTAAAAGCAAAAGATGGTACTCTTTTATGGAACCTGAGCTAGTTGAATGGTCTTTTCTAATGTGAGTCTTTGAATCCCTGAATTTCCTGAAAATACCTATGAGCTGACATAACAAATTGAACAAATGGAACTTAGGTTGACAATTTGAACTCCTCACAGGTATATTTAGCAGAGCTTATAAGCTCATAGTGCCATCCAGAAAGGTCAGATACTTTTTATGAATTTTATAGTTATAAAACAAGCTACAATTTTTAATAGTCAAGATATTTTATAAAACTAAAGGTATGCTAAATTGAGGTGATCTAAATAGAGCAATTTTCTGTATATAATATGCATAACAGGACCTTGGTGTGAAAACTGTATACTCAGAAATCCACTTACCCTTTACTAATATATTTTCACCTGCACATGGCTGCCAGTGCTGCGATTAGCAACAGGTAACAGATCTGGGCTTCTTAATATACATTGTGTATGCAGTATTTTTAATTTCTTTTTACTAAACACCTGGATCATCTGTAGTCCAGGTTCAGGATTAAGGGGAAAGGATCCATGTGACTCTTAAACAGTTCACAAATGTAGCTGCATTACCATGCTGGCTTTTGGGAGCAGCAAATATCAATTGCTAGGCATATGTTTCATCCAGTCTTCACAGGAATTGTCAAACAGGACTACTCCTATTATGAAATAAATAATGTGAAAATAACAAGCTTTCTCCAGAAGCAGACTTGTCTGAGCGCGGCTGGTGATGGGATGAAGGAAAGAGGTGGTAGCTAGGATTAGCTATTATTACAGCTGTTGTGCTGCTGTAACACCATCAGGTTCCATGCTTTGGTTGAATAAAGTGAAACACTACAAGTTGGTGAAGATTCTTTAGTGTAAGTTTGGACTTTTCTGAATTTGGACAAGAAAAAAGTTTTAGTTCATAATAGGCTGTAAAGCTTATAGGGGGCCGTCATTTTGAACATTTATTCAGAACACATTTTTAATCCGGTGCAGTTGTCCACTTCAAGTCTGACTACGCAAAGCACGAAATGATTGGTGCTGCAAGAAAATATGATAACTTTCTTTCAAGAAGATGTGCTGTTACACGTGTTGGTATGTGTTCTGATACAGAGTGATGAGTTGAAAGCACTGTTGGGCATAAAGAAGTGAGGCAGAGTAAAGAGGAAACCTTTGCATTTGAATAATGTAGTACTGTAACAGCTAACACTAAGGAGGCCTGACTTTTCTGGCTGAAAAAAAAGTAATGAAAAGGCTCAGCATAAGTTTAAATATTATCAAACTTTCTTCTAAAACCACACATTGCTTTGTTTGTTTCTTTTAGCTTGCAAGTTTTCAGAGATCTTACTCAGGTTTGGATCCAAGGTGACTGTTAAAAATGAACAGCAAATAGAAAGCACATTTTAAATCTTATGTTCTGTGACGCACTGTATCTTCCTCACTGTATTAAGCTTTGCATCATCTAGCACCATTTGGAAGCCAATCCTGCTTCCATTGGAGCTAAAGACAAATTTCTTCCTTAATGGAAATGAAACTTGATCTTTTCATAGAGTATTTAATTTTCATATTAAACTTTTAGCTTTTTCTGTTCAGACTTCATTAGCTATCAATTTCAGCCTGGACTGAGAAAAGGCATGAGCTAAAGGAACCATATGTTTGAGATTATATTTTAGGAAAACTTTTCTGATTTGTCAAAATTCCTTTGAACTAGGTTTCTGGCATGTTCCTCTCTAAATATTTGAAATGAGCTATTTGTGTGCCAAAGAATTGAAGGATTTCAGTTTACTGTGGAATACATGAAATGTCTTCCAAATAATTTATGATAAAGCAATGTAATTGGAGGTTTATTAAGCTTTAATTTGATGCTTTAAAATTAAAAAATGGGAATGGTGCAGTAGAACACTTTTAATTCCACACGTAGCAGAGGGTATATCAGCTAGCCTGTGTACTCTTATCTTACAAATGGGTCAGCTCCAGTACTGACAGCAGTTTAGTTCTATAAGCTTGTAGGTCTGCTTAGCTTGGTATGTGGGGTTTTTTTCCAGTTCTTCTCTATAATTTCAGCTATCTTGAAAATCTCTGTAGGGCATTATCTAGAGTACGCATATAAAAAGAGGATTTGGGGGGGCATAAATCCATCCCTGTAAGAAGGGAAGTTTCTGCAGCAAGCTGGAACTATTTGAAGCATTTATGGAAGGATGTGTGCTCTAAATAAGAGAGAGAGGCACATAGAATTTTTTTATTTAGTCCATTATCCTAAACAAGTATCTTCACGCCTCTAAGAAATGCTGCTTTTCCAAGACGCAAAACCACCTTTTTTGCTAAAAAGTGTACAGAATTGAATTTATGTGGTCAGGAAAAATGGGATGCAAATTACAGATGCAGTCAGACCTGTAGGAACCTCCCTGTGCATATCTAGGATGTGGTGTGTGAACTAACCCTATCACCTGAGAGGTGTCCCACAGAAACAGTACAAGATTTTAACTGGCAGTGTGCTTTATAACCAGGACAGCGATTTAAATATAAAGACTTATACTACAAAAATATACATGTGTTGTCAGAAATGTCTCCACCAATTTGAGATATCTTAGGTTATGATAGCAACCCAGGTAGCAGGTCTTCGGCTTTGAGAAAGAGCCACAAACTTTCATTAGAAAACACTTAAGGTGTTGCCTGTCATCTTGCCCTCCTCCTCATTTCTTTTATGGGTAGACCCATGTTCTTCCTCAAAAATGTAAGATAGTTACAATCAATTAGACAAAACAAAAAATGTTATTCGAAATCCATACACAACCAGAATTACCAAGTAAGAATTGACATTTTTTTCACAGAAGAACAAAATAACATTCCCTGTATTATAATAGTCCTATTCTCTCAATCTTTGAATTGGATGGTTGGCATACTTTCAAAGGCCAGATTTGCCATAATCATTTGTCTGGCCCACCTACACATAGATTATCCGTATTGTGGCCTGTTTCTTAATGTGTTTCTGTACAGGCTTCAGGATCTCTCCAGTCCAGTGATTCTTTTATGCGTTGTTTTCCTTAGACAGCTGTGGGCTGAATTCAGATTATAAGGGAGGACACAAAATTGTGCAAATGTATGTTTTCAGAATATCTAGGAATAAAAACATTGTCTAGCAAAGCAAACAAGCATGTTTTTCACACTTACTCTTTCAGAAAAGGATATGGTTATAGAGAAATGAATTATAAATTTATTTCCTGTAACAGAACATGAAGAAGAAAAAGGCTGATAAAAATGTAGCTAGCAGTAAGCGATATCTGATTTCAAAAGCAATCCACCAGTTGGTTTGTGAAAGCTAAGAACAAGTGGTTCAAACTCAGGTAGCTCAGGCAGTTTGAACAATCCTCTGAATTTTTAAGTGCATATGTCATCTTCACTAAATTCCCAAAGCTTTTGAGATTTTCCCATTAGTGGAAAAAAGCCACTGTTCCAAATTACAGCTTCTAAGAAAATGGTATGCTGCCAGGACTTCACATGGGAAAATAACTAGTCCTGGAATTGAAACAGATCTTTTTTTAAACAAGCCTAAAAATCTGAACAAACTGTGCTCATTCGCTTTGTGAAGATCCACCCTTGTGACCTAAGCAGGCTCTGCTAGCCATATGCTGATAGATATTATGCAAGTGCTGTACGTGCTCTTATTTGATGACTTGAATGCCTTCAGCTGTGTTTAAGATTTATCTGAAGCTCAAAATAGAGAGCAAATTTGTCTTCTGCTGGCAGAAGTGCTGCACTTGCTTTTGAAAGAACATTAATCCTGAGCAGAGACTACCCAACTGAGAACATTTATGAAACTATCTTTCAAAGACATGCCTTTAGTTATGAGAGAGGTTGAAGACTGAGACCTACTGAATCTTTGGTATGCAAAACCTTGAGATGAGAGCAGGTGGGATGACATGCAAGAGCTTGAATGTTAAAAGAGAAAGACCTAAACCTTGATAGAGTTAAGATATCTAGACAGAATTGAAAGAAGATTAGCTGTCAAACTGAAAATGAAGTAAGTCTGGTTGTTTCATTCACTGTGTATGCTTTCCACATATTAAGCTCTCAGAATTCTGCATTTCAAAGTTAGAATATGAGTCGTGTTGAACTACTGTCCTACAGCTTTTCTAAAATGCCATAGATATTATACACAATAAGCAGAAGAGACAGAAGGTGCTGAGTCCGAGAGGGTATAAGAAATTCCTCATGCTCAGTATTGCAAGGGGCATCCTTGCCAAAGGCCAAATGAGGTTCTTTTGGGCATGAAAACTTAACTTGAGCTCTGAGCTCTATAATGAATTTATAAATGGTATCCAGATTAGGCAGCTTAAAATTAGCTTGCACATCTCATTATACTTTTGTAACTCATCTTGTATGCAGTATAGGCATATTCACAGTAGCTGTCTGAGGGCATTCATTAAGAAATGCAGATTTTTTTTTCGGTATTCAAAGTGTTCTTTTTGTTTGCAGTTTTCCAGCTCCTGTATTTGCAGCTCTCAGAGTTAGCTTTATACCTTTAGGCTATGAGACATTTTTTCACCATCTTGATTCCAGACTCAGTCATTTTATATTATCATTTGACTGGAAAGTCAAGAATGAAAACACAATTTAAGCTTTCCTTAACAGATGATTCAAGGATGAAACACACTTCAACACAACATCTAAGAGAAAATGAAGTTGGATTTTAGTTGGATTTGAAGAACATTGGCACTTTTTTCTAAAAGTTTTGGGGGCACAGGTTACAATTGAAATTTGAAGAGAGGCCTAATATTCAGAGACAGGGAGGTGCTCAGAAGGTTATGAGAATAACCTCCCTGTATACAATATGAAAGTCATTAGCAATATTGGAATTTCTTAGTCTAACTCAGTAGAATCAAATTTTGCACAGACTTCACTGCCTGTTTTCCCCCAAAACATTTTATATTATCATCCTAGGTGATGCTTCCTTCTAATTTTGCCTACAAAGATAATTATACATCTATCAGGTATGGTATGAATTTAGAGTCCTATAACTGTGTACTGTTATTCTTCATGCAGACACTGTTAAGAATGCCAGTTATGGTTCAGCGTTGGATATCTAGCATATGAGAAGTCTCAGCTAAACTGGAGAAAACTACTTTTATTGCAGGAAGTTATACCAATGTAAATGATAAAGCTTCCCATTTAGAAACAAGCTTGTATCGAAAAGGCTTGATGGTTTGATGAAGTTTGCAAAGCATGTAAGGTACTAATAATCAATAAATTATTAACAACATTCTGCACTTTATGTGCAAATTGAGAGACATTCCCTTTAAAACTGTTGTGGCAGCTTCAAATTTCACCGGAGTAGTTATAGAAAAATCCAGGTAGTAGCTTACCTTAATACTATCTGGTTATGCATGAAAACTATCTCCTATAATTTAAATATGTTTGAATTTAAAAATATTGTTACTTACTGTAAATGCACTTCTCAGTTCTGCTTTTGTACTTTTTAAAGTTTTTGGTTATTGTCAATTAGTCTGCTTTGAAACTACAGTTGATAAGAAAGATGAAGCAAAGCTCAGCTAAGGAGGAGAAGGTGATTTTGTGTCTTTGTACGCTTGGGGCAAGTCAAAGAAAATGGAGCAGATGCAGCTTACTTGCAAGTAAAAAGAAGTTTCTTAGGAAAGATTGTTCTCTTCGTCTCTGATTGTGTAATCTCTGAGGAGATTCAGCTGTATGCTGGCCTTGGCATACAAATCATCCAACTTTCCTCTGGCAGGGCTCAGAGGGTTCTGATCGGCGGGGGAGAGGCCAGATGGAAGCCGGGAG
>NW_009260814.1:382492-392980 GCF_000687185.1 Egretta garzetta | reverse complement strand
CTGCCCAGGGAGGTTGTGGAGTCTCCTTCTCTGGAGATATTCAAGGTCCGCCTGGATGAAGTCCTGTGTAGAATGCTCTAGGAAAGCCTGCTTTAGCAGGGGGGTTGGACTAGATGATCTCCCGAGGTCCCTTCCAACCCTTGCAATTCTGTGATTCTGTGATTCCATAGTCTAATGTTGATTAAGAAGTGAAATGCTTTATGTTTTTTTTTTTTTAAATAAATTGCAGTAGGCAGCTAATGCCAGCTATGAACTCCCCACATAGTCACGAGATTGTTCTCCACAGTGGAACAGCGCATATCTGAAATACATTCCTCCTTATGCTTTCCTTCGGCATACTGACTCCTACATGTTTGTTTAAAAAGAGCATATATTAGAATAGCTTCAGAGAAATTGTGACTAGCACTATTAGTCAGTAACCTCAGAAAAAGGAGGGTAAAAGTATGCAAAGTTGACACTTTCTTACAGTGTTCTGTAAACATGGGAAATAGTCATCTGCTGCTAAAGTCCTACAGTGTCAGAGAAAAACAATTTAAAAGATATCGGCATATGGTTATGAGTTGTAAAAAAACCTCATCTGAAACGAAAGACAATCCTGTTCTGATCTCCGTTTACCACAGTGATGTTGCAGAACAGCACCAGTGAATCATGAATTGTAACCTGCCAGTGTTATCGCTACCACTGAAGTTGTCAGACTTGCTCCGAACTGGAAATCTCCAAAGTCAGGTAGGAGATAAAAAAAATAAACATGATGTCTCCACTGCTGCCTCTCCTTCATAACAAGTTAACTTCATAAGCACCAGAACAAGGAAGCTGTTTGCCTGTGTATGTATGTTTTATGTCTGCTTACATGCTCTGTCTCAAGTTTTTTCTCTGGTTGGGGCATAAGTTCTCTTTCCTGGAAATACTCTTTATTTTAAGCAAGCATATGTATACTGTGAAGACTTTCTCTCAGTGGGATATGTAATGTGATTACATAAAGATCTCTTCTTCCCATCTGTTTAGTGTCACAAAACTTGTGGGAACGTAATATCTCTGAGGCCATATCCCGCTGTCAAATTTTCTTAAAATTGAGGAATATGTTCCAAAGCTATTGGAAGAGATAAACAATGTAATTTATAATCCTCATTTCTTTGGGATCAAGGGAAAAAAAAAATCAATGTTCCATATCTCTATGACAGAAAAACAATTTAACAGCATTACAAAATTTCACTGCTAGGTTTGTAGTATGTGTGAATTACGAATTGCTGGTTTTGTGTTACTGGACCTTTATTTAGATGGACTTTTGTTTATACAGAAAAATGTGGTATTTGCTACTTGGGCTTCATGAGCTATGTTTTTGAGACACTCTGGGTAATGCACTATATAGCTCTTGTCACATTGTTGGAATTGGGGGAAAAAAAGGAAACTTTGCAAACAAAATATTAATACTGAACTAATCTTACTTTTCTAGTCTCTGATGGTTAAACTGGAGATGCCACCATAAGCACTCATTGAAGAAAAAGTATTGCTTATTCAGGTTTAATTTTCCAGGTAAAATGTTACATCTGACAATGCAGTCAGTGAGGGGAATCACTCAGTCGGAACATAGCCAAAATATGAAGTCTCTCTATTAATTATTTGTGTCTCTCTGTTTAGTAATTATAGATTTTGCTTTCAAACCTAAAGTTTTAAAAATCTTGACTGTTATGAAATTTTCACACCATGCAAATGAACCCAGATGAACTACTGGGGAAAATGAATAAACGAAGATAGCTTAAGAAATGCCATCAGCATTCCATTGAACATGATTTCCAGCTTTCACAATTTTGGCTTAACTTGGTGTAGCTTGGTGATGCTATGTCTCAGTTTTACTAATTTTGTGATAATAACTGTTCTCCATCAAATTGCTGCATCTTCTTTCTTATGCTGAATTGCAAAGAGATAATTTGAGTCACTTTCCTTTTCTGTCCTTGTTCAAGCTGCCAGGAAGTCCTTCACAAGACTAAACTAGGCAATTGATAAAGTCACATATTAGATTATGTTACTCATTAAATTGCACACAGTACAGGTTTCCTTTTGACCATGAACTTGAAGTGATGATGCGTAGCCGCTTTGCCTATGTTAATGGAATATCTAACTATGTTTTACATTGGTGGAAATGATCCATTGGCTCTGTTGCAGGAGTGGAAATATTTTACCAGATACAATTTTCCTATTCTTACTAAGGAAACAACAATTGCTTTTTAACAATGCAAATGAAGAGCATCAGCATAATGACAGTTCTCTCAATATCTGAGAAATTGCATACGTTTGACTTTTTACAATTATAATGAAAGCATTAGTAGAGCTTAATAACACTAAACAACAGTTCTTCCTATATTGCCATCCAAAAAAACCCACCCAAGTATCTTATACATTTTCCTCCGGGATCCAAAATTTCCTAAAGATAATAAATAAAAGAACCATGTAAAATTGTATGCATAAAATTCTTTTTGTCTCTTTCATTGTGTGAGTTCTATAAAAGATGGCTAAATAATCTTGGCAGCTGTTTTTGAAACTTGAATTTTACGAACTACTGTGGCTCAGTATCAGTCATCATATATACAAAGGTTCAGTTTTATAAAAGATTTCATTGTAAGGTGTTTTTCCTTTAAAGAAAGACCAGAGGCGTATAATGTGTTTTAAATTGATTGCTATATGTTCACAAGATCTCTGGACTGAGGACTGATGGCCAGTAGATTTTGGTTTATCATATTTCATATACCTAAGGGACAAATCCTTTCCCATAGCTAAGCTCGTCTCAGGGTAATTAAAAAATGAATACTTCAAGAATATTAAAGAACAAAACTCCAAACCCACACTTTAAATCCAAAGCTGACTATGCATTTAAAGAAATAGTGGTGCATCAGCCACTGATACAAATGTGCTGGTATTTTTATTTAAAAATCAAACTGTGCTAGTCCTTTTCTTAGGGATTATCTGTGATTTGTGCATTCTTACATTAACTGCTTGTATTTGCATAGTAGTATTCTCAGCAGCTTAAAATGCTTTAGAATAATAAACCCTTTTCTCCTTTAAGGGACTGCAGTGTTTCTCTTAGCCATTTTATTTTGGGAGGTTTCAAGCATAAGTAAATATTTGTCTTTTCTAATGGCTAATGCTAGTTATTATTTTGCCTCTTCTCTTTATTTTGTGATTTCCAGAGCACATTTCCCAACTTTTAGGAGCTCTTGCTCAAAAAGCTTTCAATCTTTGCTACATCAGAAACAAAATCTAAGAGGTCACACATTTTGGGTTAGCTTCACTTCTTTTGGTACTTGGCTGTTCTTCAGAACACACTGTCCAATGCTTTCTTAGTTTTTCAGTTCTCTGCCCTTAGTGAAAACTTATGATGAACTTGAGGGTTTGTCACATTTTTAACCCAATAACATGTGGCCTTTTCCACCATACTGTTAAATTGTATTAGCTGCAGTCAGTTCAGCTCATTATAGTACTTGCATGTTCTCTAGTAAGGATAATTTTCCTCTGCACGTCCTTTCTCTTTCTTATCATCTGCAATCTGTGACTTCTCTAATCACTAATCAGACTTAACACAGGTTTGGTAATGTATAAACTTTTATACCAGTGTTAAAGCTGCAGCAGCATTCAGTAGCTGCAGTCAGTGATTTATCTGAGTAGGTGGTGGCAATTTTTCTTTTGTTTGTGCTTGCAAATGATTGGAAATCAATTGCATTTCTTGAATCTTTTGGTGGGTCACACTGGTTGTCTTGTCTGTGTTCCATGTGCTGCTTTTGTTTGTCTCTGCCTTGGAACTCTATGGGCCGTCGTGTCTCAGATGTTTGGGGGGCTTTTTGAGGCATTTTAGATGTTATCTTCTTGTGTCTGAGGATCCTTTTAAAGAAGTGTAATATCATTACTTTTACGCATTACCTTTTTATCATACTTAACAGAGTACCCAAAAAAGCTAACCTAAACCATCTTTCCTTCTGCTCTTTGATGGATTTGCACTAAGACTGTAAGACTGACTGACTTTAATCTGAGATTAGTCCTAAAATTCTCTTGAATTTCGACTTTGCTTTATGTTTTATTGGAAAACATCTTTCTCACGTCTCATGTTTTTATCAAAGCCAGTAGTTCTCAGATTTCTTCAGTGCAGTCTTCATTTAATTCATGCAGTGGAAAATAGCTAAGAAAACACTTCAACATACCAGCTGCTTCTGAATCGGCTATTGTCAGAAACCAGGTACCAACAAAAAGGTGACCTCTGTCTGCAGCTACACAGAGGAGCCACACTGAAATCTCCTGCAGTTGTTTTCCATTTACATGTGAAGTTTTATCTCTGCTGACACCTTTGACTTGTCCATTCTTCAACTCAGAATTTTCTTACTTTTTTTATTTAATAAAAAACAAACTAGTGCCATGATGGAGACATACTCTATTTAAAGTGCTTACACAAATTTGACTTTCTTCTGTCTCTGGTTCCATTGGGCTGTTCATAACAGAAAGTTTCACAGCTTTATTCGTTCTGCATGAAAATCAGTTAAAGACAAAAGGAGTAAAAAGTGAATGCAAGTTTGTGGTGGAGAGTGGGAAGGAAAACAAGAGTTATAAATGGAAAAGATGTTTGTCATTTGTATGCTCATTTTAGATAACTAGGGAGAACACAGCTTCATGTGGTCTAGCTTTCCTAAATAGTTTTTTGTAGTATTGAAACATCCTGGATGTTGATGGGTTTATCAGAATGTGCATTTCACACGGTGCACAGTAAAGGGTCCGTGGTGCGTGTTTAACTGCAAAAGCTGACAAGTTGTTTCTAAGGTGTTTGCTGAGAAGACACAAGACATTTGCTGCTTACTTTAGCTGGAAAAACAAGCAAGTGAACAGGTTCTCCATTGCACATGGTTGGCATTGAGGGAAGAATGTAGGTTTAGAATTGTACCACTGGCTGTGATTGCATCCTAGAGAAGAAGATGGAGTGTGTTTAGCTCGCTGTTTAAAAGGAACATGAAACCTTGCCTGAGTGAAAAATGTTGATGGTTTTATTGACAGGGCTCTGTAAACTGTAAAGCATATGCTGCTGCCATCCATTATATATGCTATAAATTCATGGGTTACCTTAATTAGTTTAAAGCTGTGGTACACTCATTTCTATTTCATTTTCCTAAGCTTGTTGCAGCTAGTTTTAGTTTTTCAATTACTTCCCTTAGATGGTTGTGGCAGTTGAGAGAGTTTGAAAATTATTCATTATTTTCATTTTTGTGAATAGGTTAAATATTGATTTTAGTATTAAAAAATATAACCAAAATTGCTGAAGAAATATTATACAAAGATAGCCTTTCAAGGTGATTTGTCTTATGTACAGAGTTTGTGATGAGAGAGCATGGTCAGTGAAATAAAGAGATGCCAGCAAAATCCCAGGCAGTGAATTCAATTGCGTTGTAATTCCTGTGTTTGCAACATAACACTGAAGAGAGCAAAAGTATCAATGAGTTCAAGAAGGGTTTAAGTAAATTAATTAGGGATGGAATTCCTAAAGTGTGTCCTGAGCTGGGGGAAATAATTTGTTTCCATTCTGTCTGTGGATGGTTCTGCAGCCAGAGAAACTACACACAACCTCTTAGACATTGTTAAAAAAGCGGTAAAATTGGTTTGGACCTGCACAAATGTAGATAACTGAAGCTATCAGCAACTGCAGACTCATTTTACTGAAATGGTTTTGTGTCTGACACACCTGACCTTTATTTGTCAGAATATTGACTCGGGTACAAAAGTTTTTCAAGTTCTGGTCAAAAGCTCAATTTACTTGATTTTAGAAAAACACAGTACCTTACTTTGCCTAACTTATACCATCATGGGTTTCAAAGAAAAAAAGACATTGTTTTGGCAAAAAAGACTTATGATTTTAATTAGAAAAGTAATTAAATAAACAATAATTAAAATGAGGAAAAGCTCAGCCACTTATTTTAAAGTATTATGGATTTCTGTAATGGTAAAAGGAAAGAGTAGACAAATAGGTAAAATGAAAACTTCAATCACTTTTTTTTTTACGTTTTTCATAACTTCAAACAGCTTACATGCAGAAATTCAGATTTATGGTAAAATAAGGCTTATCACAGTTGTATAAGAGAGAATAGTAGAATATAATGGGCATTAAAACAAAAATCTTTAATCAGCATTGTAATTGTTATTTTTATTATAATACTATTTTATTAAACCTCATTTCAGGGTTAGGTTTACCATGCTTTCTCACTGAAGAAAATTCCTTCAGCTGCTGGATTTGGCTGAAGAGGTCTAGTGCTTTTTCTAGAATCATTTACCTCAAATTGTCTCTGGAAAGTGCTCTAACCCATTTGGCAGGAGATTTCTCCCTCTCTTATTGCAGCTGTTCGATTTTGTATAAATAATTAAATATTCATTTGAAAAGGTATTGGCACTCAGGGGTTGCCCCTGCCAGCTGAGTGCCCTAACCCCAAAGCTATAGACTCATTTTCATGCTCTCTATTTGTTCCAATGAATATTTCAGTGTTTCATGTAAAATTGAACAGCGTGAAGAGGACTGACTTTGAGAGATCTGTTGCAGTATGGTAAAAACATTCTTCCTGTCATGTAAAAAAGGCAGAATGAAGTTCATCATGGAGACATTAGACATGAGGTCTATTTGAAAAAAGAGTTACCTCACACCCCATATAGAGTCATAATTGCTGTAAACTCAGGTGTAAGGGAACGGACCATTGGTTTCATGGTGCTCTTTACTGGCTTGCTTGCTTTGCCAAAGTCCCCTTGTGATTACCATTTTATTTTTTTCCCCAAAATAGCAAAATTAAATACTTACTGATATGTTGAAAACCTGAAAACATTTTAGTGCTTGTGGAAAAGGAAGATTCGTGTTTTATTCAGAGACTATAGTTCTTACATTCTGGATTGATGTACTGTTGCCTTTCAACCTGCTATTGAAAACTGTCCCCAGCCAAGCATCTAGAGCGGGAGAGATGGGAGTTTATCCAGTCACCTCTCCAGTGTATAAATTAAAAACTACAGGGGGGGCTATTCAAGTGCCAAATCATACCTTCCATGTGTGAAATTAAACAGGGAAATTAAGTACAAGAAAATACCGATGAAAGTTCCAAGTGTAATCATAAAAAACATAGAATAAAATATTTGCGTATTTTTCAGTAACTTTTTATTTCCCCATTGCTAGTGTTCTGCTAAAGCTGTCCATAGCATTTTTTTCCTGTCCTGTGGTACAAAAGAAAAACAGAGGCAAGAAGGGTAACAGCTGGAAAAATAAATCACATTAGCTGAGTATCAAAAAATAACATTTGGGAAAATTGGGTGGGAGGTGTTACTCAAATTTTGAATTTAAAAACCTAATCAAATCTTTATGTCATCTATGTTTTAACATTAGCTATTTCTGTGTGTATGTCTATATACAGAAAGATATGTATACCGATATAAACAGCTCTCTGGGTATTTCTTCCTGTTAGTGTCTCACACTTTGGAAAATCAGTGCTTTTCAATTTTCTAAGCTTTTTATCTACTTTTACTTTCAAGTTAGTTAAGTGGATTCTGCTAAGAATAAAGGCAAATTTTAAAAAATGCTATTCATAAGAACCAAGAATACAAGGATTATAGTTGAAAGTGTATTTTGGATGGGGAATTCATTTCAACAAGATAATTTGCTTTATAAGTATATGTTCCCTCTCTTGGTGTACAGTAATAATTTGTTTTCCTCCTTGTGAACAATTTCTTGAAGAAGAAATGTCAGAAGATAAGTACCCTGTTTTTTAGTTTAAAATGTCTCCTGATGCCTCTTATGGACTTCTGAGGTCAGTGATACAGTCTCTGATACCTTAGAACCTTCCAAAGTGTGAATAAAACAGCATGACTACTTCCAAAGTGTCTGCTTTGATCTGATACCATTTTTCAATGATGTAAATGATGAAAGGTGTAAGGTAATGGAAAATCAGACTCAATATCTGAAACTTTACATCCGTGCTTTTTTGCCCTTTCCCAGGCATTTTTAGATGAGGGCCTCAAACCTATTGGATGCTTAACCTTGACAATATGTAATTTTTTCAGAATTAGTAAGGCTGATGCAGCCCCAGTATAGGTGGGAGTGGTACGCTAAACTGGGCAGCCCTAATGAGGAGTTGTCGTTTCTCCTAGTAAATCTATATTGGTGAGCTGGATATTCTATACCTAAATGCTGTAATATTTTTTCCCTTAAAGTAGAAGACTGGCAACCACAGTTTCTGGGATTTGCTCTGTATTTTGCCATCTATCCTTGGTGGGCTTTGGTTTACATATTTGCTAATAATTTATACTTAAAATACTGTAAAAGATTGGATGAAGCTTAACCTCAAGACTTTGAAGTTAGTGGAGGCAAAAACAGAGTGCTGCATTAGTATTGCAAGGTAGAATTATCTTGATTTACAAATAATTAGCATGTATCAGTGTCTCTAGATCCTATCTGCAGTTCAGTATGAAAGCTTGCTGATTGTCGTCCTGCAGGTAGGTGAAACCTCAATTTTTTTTTCTGTAGAGAATTAATTAACGTTTGTCTTTCTCACTTCTGTCCAGCTAAATTTATCTCACTCTTTTCCCATCTTCTCTGGAGAACTCTGATGAATAAAAGTGTATTCTTTCTCTGAAATGCTCCTCCCAAGCCTTGTTAACTGGAGGTGAGAAATTCTGAACTTCTGAAGTATTGAGCCTGGTGGACTTGCCATATAGCATTTTACTTTTACTGAGATATACTGTGTTTAAAATGGACTTCTCTTTATGTTCAAAAGTTTCTGCACACAAAACTCAGAGACAGATACCTTTTTTCCATTCCTTTGGACTCCTTGTAGTCCTTTCCACCTGGGCAAATGGGCATAAAATAATAATGTTGTCATTTTACCCACTGTGCATGGGACAGATAACAGTTTTTAAAGCACTTGCTAAAAACACAGTTTGGTGTAATTTTGTCTCTTGAATGTAATAAAGTGCAGAGACACAATGACAAATTTCTAAGATGCATATCAGTAAGATTTAGTTAATTGCCTGATGATGACATCTTAAAAGCAATTAGGTCACTGTTTTCTTTAAATAGTGCACTGACCTCCATATGTAAGCTTAAGGTCCATAAATGCGCTGGGTAATTATCTTTTCACTAATCAAAGAAAAGTATTATTGAAAAGATTCCAATTTAGAAATATTAATAAATAATTCAGATCTAAGCCAATCAGACTAATTTCCTTGGGGTATTTTTGTGGTTTGTTGCTATGTTCTTTAACTGAACATAGTCATAAGAGAGTAAACTACAGACTTCTTTACCTCCCATATAGCAAATCTTTGCCTTGCCTTTTAAAAATTTTTACTGGAAAATGTAGTGTTTAAGAATACTGAAGAGTGAGGAGGGGTAATGGGAGTATTGAAAAATTGTAATGTTTGTAAATGTTAAGGGAACAAAATTTTCTTTTTACTCCGTATGATGCTGGAATGTTGATTCTTGGTGTTGGCATCTGTTTAGCACTATCATCTATATTTAGGTACGTTAGTTATCCAAGGACTTGTTTATTTGCATTTATAAACTGTAGGCAAGTTAACTCTTTAAGCTTGAAATGCTTTGATCTGTTGGAAAAACAGTTTCAGAGGAAGAGTGAGGCATGAGAACCCTGTTCAGTATAGCTGGCTGCAGCGGCTCCTACTTCAAAGTCTAGAAAACCATGAGGTGATATGTTTTCAGTTCAACAGATTTTTCTGCCCATTAACAGCCAATTTATTTGAATCTACTGTGTGCTACTGGAAATGCTAGCTACCATAAACAGACAGCATATGTGTTTCAAGGAACAGAAAGAAACTTTTCTTTTAAAGTCTGTTTTCATCTCCTGTAAATGTTTCTCCCATGGGCTTAGGTTTGGAACTAAGTGAGAACAGCTTTCCGTCAATGCAGTCTTAGATGTTCCTTTTTAAATATGACAACTACACCTAGATCAACTAGAATTACTATTTTATATCCCTTGGAAACCTGTCCTAATTCAGCTCCGTTTTGCTGGCACAAGTTACTGTTCATGTCATTTTCAAGTAATTGCAGGTAGAATTTGGTCCTTCTGTCTGCTATCAGATGGCATATATGCAGTGGTGAGACCTACAGAATAAATGTCTGCTATTTGAAAATAATACAGTTGTAGAATCATTTAGGTTGGAAAAGACCTTTAAGATCATAGACCCCAAACATTAGCCTAGCACTGCCAAGTCCATCCCTAAACCATGTCCCTCAGTGCACACTTACACGCCTTTTAAATACCTCCAGGGATGGGGAATCAAGCACTTCCCTGGGCAGCCTGTTCCAGTGCTTGACAACAATTTCGGTGAAGAAAAGTTTCCTAATGCCCAATCTAAGCCTTTCCTGAGGCAACTTAAGGCTAATTCCTCTTGTCCTATCACTTGCTACTTGGGAGAAGAGACTGACCCCCGCCTTGGCTACAGCCTCCTTTCAGGCAGTAGTAGAGGGCGATAAGG
>NW_009260814.1:354927-382345 GCF_000687185.1 Egretta garzetta | reverse complement strand
TTTACAGAAGGGCAGTTTCCCAGCCCCTCTTTCCCAAGCCTGTAGTGTTGCATCGGGTTGAATGAGGGGACGAATTAAAAAATAAGTATTGTACATTAAGATACGAAATTAAATAGTTCCTTTTCTTTTGCTTTGTATGCAAGAAATATAAAGAACAGTCACGTTGGGCCTTTTAATTAGTGTATTATATCTTTTTGTGTGTATGTCTGTCTGTCAACAGAAAGATGCTATGCTTCTTGATCAGTTGTAGCAGGCTCTGAATCATACAGCACAGTGGATATTAGGTTTGCAAATTATAGGAGTAAATAGAGACTTTTCTAGACATAGCAAAGTACAGAAGCAAAATGACCATGGCCTGGATATCCACTTCACCTTTCTACAAAAAGGAAGACAGGGAGGAAATTCTCTCATAATCAAAAATGACCACTTTGCCTCCTCTCTCATTTACCAAGACCCTCCATCCAGCTCTGCTTTTTGTCTTTTCTGGATAGGCACAGTGTGATTATAGCTTGTTTTCTCACTGGTTCTTGTTTTTTGAGCTGACAAAATTCAATTTTGCTTACATTATTGAGAAACCTTGAACTGGCTCTGAAAAATTGTGTTAATTGATTCCTGTAAAGCTATTTCTCAATCAGGTTAAAAAAATTATAATGTTTTTCTGTTAAACATTTATGTATATTAATTTAAAGAATATTGTTGCTATTAATTTGAGGCTTAATACTTGTTCGAATATATTTTTCCTTCTTTTTTGGGGTATTTAAATAATGTCATGACATATCTATGTGCAACAAAAATAAGATACTGTTCTGTTTTTTATTATGAATTTCGTATTTTAATACATTAGGATAAACTGTTAAGCTTCTGTTTTCTATGTGTTATGTAAGTCAATATAGGTAATAATCTGATTAATATGTATATCTAGAAATTCTTGTTAGGATAAATTACATATTAATTTCAAAACAAAAAATCTGGGTCAAAAAACTTTGGCGTTATTTATACGAAGATAGGTGATCAATGCCACTTAATTTCCCTCAGTGTTCAGCTTTGCAAAGCTTATTTATGGCATTAATTAAATCAGCAATGTACTACTTGCCACATCTCTACCACAAAAATAAACTTCTTAAAAGCTCCAAAGATCTCAAAAAGAGCACTGAATGCCCTGTGGAGAAACCTCAGCCTGAACATATGGCCTGATCTTATTTTCAAGTGATCTTTCCAGTATTCTAAAAAAGAACATATGTGTCCATTGTAGAGTAAGTTCTGTCCTGGTTTCTATGGTTTGAAAATGAGTCAGCACACAGTTCAGAGTGTCGAATGAGTATAAACTAAATTGAGTTGTTCAAAGGTTGTCACTGAGAGGAAAATTTAGATTACAATTAAAGTATATCAAGTAACTGGACTCTTCATTTTTCCTGGACAGTACTTCAGATATCTTCAAGCTCTTTGCTTGACAGCATGCTGCAGTACACTCAATTCAAATGAAAAGTGTTTGTAATTAGTATGGTTATTTTCTTATGCAAAGAATCCCAGAGTACTGGAGAAGCTTTAATATTAATAATTTTTGCTTGTACTTCACAGGTTTTAATCTGATAGCAACACATCAGTGGAAACAAGATTTAAGGGGTTGTTAGAGAATCAAGTGTGTCTTCTCTACGAACTGTACAATAAACCTGTGCATAGACTGGATTCTTGTTAAGGCATTCCATAAACAAAGATGTCTTTTGTGTATATAAAACTATTTTGAATTTTAATTTCTAAGACCTTCTTTTTGATGAAAGCATTAAGATTGCACAATTTTTATGAGTAGCAATTAACTATGACATTCTGGCCTATAAGAGAGGACAGAAACCTGTCACAATCCTGTCATGCATTGAGATTGTGCTTTTATTCTAAAATGGTTCAAATTCTCATACAGAATTGTGAGTGTTAGTATCAGAATGAATTTATTTCCTCACATCCATTAAGGGGCTAAGGCTCTTGCAAGGTCTTAGCAGAATAGCTTGGGCTCAAGATACTGATTGTTCAAGCCCTTAGTTCTTCCTTCTTTCATCTTCATGTAATGAGACTCACCATTATTCCTACAGTTTTACCAGACTTTTGGGAGCTTAAACAGTATTTGTTCTGTTAGCTTCCTCTGATGTAGCTAGGAAAAGGCTTTGTCTGTTGAGCAGAGTAATAAATACATTCTGTGAAAAGAATGAAGCAGAAGACCAAAGAATATAATAGATAAGTAGTACGGCACATGGAATTGTCAGTTGTTAATTCCCCTCATGTGGAGACTGTGTTACACGATACTGAAGGTAAAAATCAATTAAATGCTTAGTCTGATAAAATTCCCATTAGCAGAATCTCAAAACACTGAATCAACAGGGAAACCAGGGCTTAAAGACAGGGAAAGGTGGAGAGGAGAGGGACATTCCTTTGGAAATACAGTAGTTCTGTGGAGTATCCTGGTTATTGGTCTGTACCAAGATATTTCTATTTCTTTCTCTTCCTATTGATCCCTGAAAAATCATGGAGGACTCTCATGGGAATTTCTGATGACTACGAATTTCTATTGCACTTCTCTGTTCTCTGATTTAGGCAGTTGCCTTCCACAAGAAAGAACTTTGATCAGAAACTTGGTTTTGTTTTTACTTCAGCAGTTGTACATGAAGAAATAGAAGGTGATTGACAAAACCCATGTTCTTTATATTGTCCCAAAGCCGACTGGTAACAAGCAAAGAATGACTTCTTAGGGCTCTGATACATGAAAAAAAAGCATTGGTTTTGCCTCTCTGCATCTCTCTGGTGCTTGGTGTTTCTGCCAGAAACTGGTTTTCTGCTTTTGCTTCTGTAAGATCACACCCTTCCCAGAATGCTACTGAATAGAAAACGGATTTGTGGCTGTATTTCCAGGTGTGCTGTCACCCTAACTAACCATTACAGGGATTGATCAATTCCAAGTTGCTCCTGCTGATGGGAATGAGAAGAGAGAAAAAGGGGGTGGAATTGGTGGGCAGAACTATTGAGTAATTCCGCCTTCCTCTGTATATTCAAGGAGGAAAAAATAAATTAATCTGAAAAGAGCTCTTGTTTCCAGTGACTTCTGTATGGAAAACTGAGCACTAGGGACATGTAAAATAAAACCAAGTACATGACACAAGCTTCAGGAGACAACCTTAAATCCAGAACAAAGTTCTAATCAGCTATTAACACTTTACGTAATTATTCTCTTAACTTCCATGCTTCCAATATGGGAAAGTAAAGTCTTCTTACTATCAAAGCCAATGAAATTTAATATGTATTTAATATGAACATGTGCCTGTGTTCCCTTTTACTGTGACTTTCTATGTTTTAAAAAATGTACATGTGCAAGCAATACAAATCATAGTTTAAATGGAAAAAATTGCTCTTCTTCCTGTAGTATTCATTACTACAAAAGCAGATTAATAAAATGATAAATTAAATAATTTAAATAATCTCTATTTTAACAGGAAAAATGTTGGATTAAAACAATATTTGTCTTCCCTCTGTCATCTTCCCTCAAGTACCATAGCAAATGTCAGAACATGTTGCATTATATAAATTTTCCTTTTATATTTCAGAATGATTCTCAGGATACATATTTTAAGAAGCAATCCTCCTTGATTAATCTGGGAGACAGATGATTTTTTAAAACCTTTACCAGTGCCTGAATTTAAAGGGAAGGCAGCTGAATCAAGGTTGTGCCGACTTTGGAGGGAAACTGTTGTGGTTTGCCAGATGGCAAACCTGTGGATAATTTTGGGTGGGGTTTTTTTGGTGGTGGTCTGGTTTTTTTGTTGGTTTTTTTTTTAGGAGGCAGTGTAGGGATGTTTTAGGGTTTTTGTTCTCCCTCCCCCCATTTGGTATTACCTGTCTTTTTCTTTCTCTCTCTCTTAAAAATACCCCTGAACTCTTGGTTATTCCCTTGCTATAGATGGGGTTGTTATCAGCAATCCTCTGGTAGGGAGCTGTGCAAGTGGGTGGAACAGCTTGGGTGAAAAGAAATACAGATTATAACATTACTATAAAGATATTCTGGCAGGATTAAAGACTTCAGTGGAATTGTTGTGTGTTTCCACCAATATAAGTAACGTCAAAATCTTGATCTGAAACTGCTGAGAGGTTCTTTTCCCTAATGTGATGAAAGCTGTCAAGTGCAAAGGAGATTCTGTCAATTCATAGTGACTTCAGTGCTGGCTATACAGTATTAACACCTGTTTTCCTCAGTTATGAAAATGCTTTCTCATTTTTTGATCTTCAGACAGTAAAATAAACATCACCTTCTTCAATAAAAAGAAAGAAAAAAATCTGTCACAAACACTGGTAATGCTTTTATAGTTTGTTCTTCATTGTTTATGCCAAATAAGAGCTTTAAAAACATGTGAGAAGAAATTAACAATTCTGTGGCTCAAACCTCTTATGAATATGGAAATTCAAGAGTTACCAGCATTAAAAAGCTAGTTTGTTACTGTCTAGTACCTATTTTATTTTCTAAATAAAGAAATTCAGTGATCTGGACAGGCTGGATTGATGGGCCAAGGCCAGTTGTGTGAGGTTCAACAAGGTCAAGTGCCGGGTCCTGCACTTGGGTCACAGCAACTCCATGCAATACTACAGGCTTAGGAAGAGTGGCTGGAAAGCTGCCTGGCGGAAAAGGACCTGGGGGCATTGGTTGACAGCCGTCTGAATATGAGCCAGCAGTGTGCCCAGGTGGTCAAGAAGGCCAACAGCACCTGACTTGTATCAGGAACAGTGTGGCCAGCAGGACCAGGGAAGTGATTGTCCCCCTGTACTTGGCACTGATGAGGCCGCACCTTGAATTCTGTGTTCAGTTTTGGACCACTCGCTATAAGAAAGACATTGAGGTGCTGGAGTGTGTCCAGAGAAAGGCAATGAAGCTGGTGAAGGGTCAGGAGAACAAGGCTGATGAGGAGCGGCTGAGGGAACTGGAATTGTTTAGCCTGGAGAAGAGGAGGCTGAGGGGAGGCCTTATCGCCCTCTACTACTGCCTGAAAGGAGGCTGTAGCCAAGGTGGGGGTCAGTCTCTTCTCCCAAGTAGCAAGTGATAGGACAAGAGGAATTAGCCTTAAGTTGCCTCAGGAAAGGCTTAGATTGGGCATTAGGAAACTTTTCTTCACCGAAATTGTTGTCAAGCACTGGAACAGGCTGCCCAGGGAAGTGCTTGATTCCCCATCCCTGGAGGTATTTAAAAGGCGTGTAAGTGTGCACTTAGGGACATGGTTTAGGGATGGACTTGGCAGTACTAGGCTAATGTTTGGGGTCTATGATCTTAAAGGTCTTTTCCAACCTAAATGATTCTATGGTTTTATGATAAATATAAGCGGTAATAAGTAGAGGTTATTTCAAGTAGTAACAATTTTCTGTGATCCTTTTTTCCTGACAGTTTATGCAGTGTATAAGGGGGTTTGGTTTCTATGTTTTGTGTATTTCAGGCTCCTTAACATTTCAAACAGTAGAAAGTAGATGGATAGAAGAAAAGTTATTGTCCCATGAGAGGTTTTTTCTACTAAATATATTGAACAAAACTGAAGTTCTCTAAAATACCAAATTTCAAAAGATGAATGAAAAATTACTTGGAAATTATTTTCAAGTTAGATATTATTTACGTGAAAATTATACTCCAATAACTAGTTGAAAGCAAAACATTAACTGTTCTATACAAGTAGTGCACTGATGTTTCATAACAAACTACTTTTATGTGAAGTAAGTTAATTTCATTTTCGTTCCATGAGACAGCTTTATGAAGTATATATTTTTTAAAAATGGTGCTAATGGTCAAGTTCATTAGCCAAAGAGTTATTGACTGAATTAATTTTTAGCTCTCACAATGCACTCTTGCAGAGGTGTCTGAAGCACACCTTAGAGATAGCGCAGTGTGGTGTAGCTTGTCATGCCATTCTGTCTTGTCTGTTCTGTTGGTACTGGTGATAAACATCAAGGCTTTCAGAGGTGTCCTGTCTTTTGTTATTCGCATATAAAGTGAATTTTCCTATGCTTGGCTGCTGTTTTCCAGCATACTAATACAGTTTTATAACACCCAGAAATCTTTCACATATATTCGTCAATTTTTACAGCACTGTATTTGAACACTTTTTGCATCTTATACAATTTCATTATAGTATTGCTCCCTACTTTTAAAAATATTCTTTTCTCTCTTCCACAGCTTGTTGAAGTTGTTCAGATACTTTTTGTTTGTTTCTCCAAATAAACAGCCTTTGCCTAGAATTCTTCTAGTAAATTCTTACACAAATGTTTAGCACAGTCTCTTATCTGAAAGTGAAAATGAAGGTAGGTTTCAGTTTATGAAGTGGTAATCTCTTTCTTGTCATTCAAGAAACAAAATGGATCATTGTTTTCTCTTAACTATATTAATTGTAAGTTTTTCTCTTCTTATTTTAATATAAGAGAAACAACATTTTCTAGGAAATAAAAGCCCTGTTAGTCAAAGAGAACCTATTGTAGATGAGCTTCTAGTTTAAAAATTTGTAACCACTACTAACTGGCTACTAATTAACATTATTAACTTGCTATTCTTAACTTACATGTTATTCTAATTAATTGACAGATGTCTTTCCAGTCCTTGAACCTTTAACACTGCAATTTAGAATGAGCTGCCGTGCCTTGTGTTGATTATAAAACAGATTTTCTTTTTTGGTTCCTAATTCACTGATAGTGAATGTTCATTCTTCTCATAAGGTCTGGACAACTGTTTTGACTATATTTTGAGTAATTACCCTTTTTTTTTTTTTTTTTTTTTTTTTTTTTTTTGTATTTCCAGGGTTTAGAAACTGCACAAAACTCCCAGTGTCAACATCAATTAGTTAGGGTAAAGAAGAGAATATTAAGAATTTTCATCTGCCAGCAGAGCACTTCCTATGTCATCTCCCCATTTTGCAGGTGCCACTGCATAAAATAAGATGTAGAACTAGAGACTCCATGAAACAAATTTTTCAGGGTAAGGCAGCAGCAAGAGCAGAAGTGCACTGATACAGAACAAAAATTTTAGGTGTTGTTTTGTTGGTGGGGCAGGGGAGCAGCCACTTTGGTTCTGAGGGCCCTGAAGCAGGCCCCACTTGCCTGATGCATGGGGATACCTTGTGGGGTGGAATGAGGTGGAGGGACTTTCTCTAACCAATTGGGGCTGCTATCTGGCTCACCCCCAGCCTCCCACCCTTCATGCATTGCAGGGTATCAAACTGCAACTGTTCCTTGACACCATTAATGCTTTTAGGAAAGCCTCCCTGGAGGCTCTACTTGGGCTTTATTTGCTTTATAGCAAGTGCCAGAGTGGTTTGATGAGCTTCAGGTGGGCTGAGTGAGTCACGGTCCCACCCAGTGTGGCAAGTATTTAACTGCCCTGGGCTGGGGGCAAAGCAGCTCCTTTCTTTTTGACTGTGGATGTACCTTTGCTACAAATTCAAAGAAACAGGGATGTACTGAAGGAAGTTAAAAGTAAAGGTCAGTCCTAAAGCTGTGTTTTAAAAGTTTGGATAAAACTGTGTGTACTAATGTTGTCATAAATTTTTATTGAGAGTATATGTGTTAAATATTGAAGTATTTGTCAAAGTATGTGTCTGGAGCTTTTTTCATCTCCTCTTACTGTTTGTCATATATTTCATATATGTATTTTTTATGGTCAATGTTTAAAAGTGTTTATCATGCATTCTTTATTACTGTTTAAGTTTTATTGGAAGAGAATGATAGCAAAGTATGAAGATGATTTATTCCTTTTTATGGGGGTTATGTTTAGTTCAGGTAGACTGAATAGTTTTCTAGTCTCTCTGAACTTGAGTCCCTCCAACTAAACAGGATGATGCTTCCATACAAATGTTGCATATTTGATTTATTTCTTTGGAGTTTATATATCCTGAGGATATTTTTGAGATATTTGGTGCAAATCGAAGAGTAGAGCTGTGACCTCACACCGTGATTTACCTTGATTGTTTTAAGTATGATGATGAGAAAATGTTATCTCTTTGTTTAGAAATGTTTAAAATGAAACTTTGCTATTTACATGGAATTAAGAAAAAAGACATGATTACATGGTATAAAAAAAAAAGGGTATCTTTATTTTTGGGAGTTCATTATTCTTTCCTTCTCTTCCGCAAGATTTATTTAATGGAAGGTCAGGCCTTGTACTGTTCTTTTAAGACACATATTATATAAATTTTTGTGGTTTTCTGTGTTCTGCTTTTCACATCTTGGTTTGTGTCACCAGCTTGTTCTCCTTTGCAGAATACTTTATTTTTTTAAAAGTAGCTTTAGAAATTCTCTTATCTAAATTTGGAAAGAATGTTTACTTTTTAGAAGGCTGCTGCTTTTTAGTTAGGAAGTTGGTGATGTATTAGAACAGATACTTAAAAAATAAAATTGGCTTTTTCCTTTGTATTTCTAAGTTTTTAATGAACAAAAGTAGGTAAGAAGGAATACTGAGAAAACATGATTTCATAAGCTTTCGTGACTTGTGGGGTTTGTGTGTGCTTGTTTCTTATCCAGTATCACTCCTGCTTTCTTGCAGCTAATCAACGCAATAGACATTTTTATATTCAAAACAACAGTTATCTATATTAAATTAGCTAATAATTGCTTTATTTTATTCTGTTGCCAATGAAAAATGGCAATATCCCTTCCTAGCATCATGTTTGAAGTCCAATGTTTCTTAATTTGGTGATCACGAACAGTATTATGTCACACAGGCTGATAAAATACTTTGTCCTGTTAGAATCCTAGTGCGGACATGGTATTTTTTGCAGTACAGGTGGTGCAGCTTATTCCTGATAAAGTTCTTGCAATGAGACAGGTCAGTACTAGGAAGTAACAGGGTATCTGGACTTCATTTTGGGTCCAGGCAAAGAACAGGTGGACTATGTTTTTCTTTAAGTCAATATAGGCAATATTTGGATATTGTACCTTGGTATAAATCATGGATCTAGGTGCCTTGTAAAATAAGGGCACTTCTCTGTCACTTGTAGGTGTCTTGTGCGTTTAATATCTGTATTTTAAATATCAGGTGGGGAAGCATTTTACGTACTGGGAAACCCAAGTGGAAGACTTATTTTACGCTGTTCGTATCATGTGGGTGGGTGGTAGGTACTCTCATTCATACTGTTAAATAGAGCAGGTTTACATTGCTCTAACGCGCAGAAATGCAATTGAAAATGTTGAATCGTTGTTTTGCTGCTGCTTTTTTGTAAGAAAGAGCTGAGACACAAATACTTATGTTGTGCAGTAAAATAAAAGATGTGTCAAAAGCAACCCATGGTTATGTGGAGGGGGATGCGGTGGATTTTGTTGTTGGTTGGTTTTGTGTTTTTTCTTTGTCAGGAAACTGAAGTTGCTTGATGCTGGCTTATTTCTTCCTGTCTGCATTTTGTTAGTTCTAGGTCTTTTAAGAGGTTTCCACTTAATCTCTTGCAGCTGAAATTTGTAGCAAGGTATATTCTGGTTATCTACTTTATGCCTCCTTCTGAATTTGCCTGAGTTACCTTTGAGCTACCTGCTGGAAATGGTGGGATTTTTTTGTTGTTGTTTTATCTTGTTCTTTGTTTTATTGCAGTAAGCAGGGTAACCAAAGGATTAGCTTTCTTAGACCCTTCTCTTTCTGCTTCAGAGTTTTTGTATAAATCTACACTGCCTTATGAAATTTCTGTGTGAGGGTTTATCTATCTGCCTATATATATATGTAGTATTTGTTTTTTAAGTGTATGTATATCATTCTCTCTCTCTCTCATGTGAAGAGATAGCTTAAAATGTAAAAAATTTAAATTGGTGCAAAAAATGCTTTCTTATTATACAGAACTACAGTAATAACTCTAAGGTTATCAATCAAAATAGAAAAACAGTAACTCTATTTTTCAGACTGTATGTTCAGATGTGATGTTGAGGGAATTTAGCCTAGACCTCCTTGTTCACTGAATAGCCTGCTGCCCTTGATTTTCTGCTATCTGAGGAACAGCACTTTTGAAAGACTATGGTTCATGCATATGACAATAAAATATGTAGGAGGTCTTCTAGGGCAACATTACTACAATGTGAATGTGATCATCAGCCTGTCTTATGTGCAGCTGCCTTGCTCCACACTAAATCCTGAACTGGCAGAAAAAAAAAGAATACAAGACTTTAAATTCATAGTTTCTCATGGGGGTTTTAGGAGCTTATCACTCTGTAATGGGCAAGGCATTAGCAATGGACATCGTACCACAGAAATTGGGTTCCCCCTCTGTCACATTGTTGGAAGGATGAACTTGAAATAAATGGGCACTGTGAATTGACAGATACACGACGTTTTGAAAAGAGGTGCTGAGTTATTTCATGGAGGAAATAGGAATTGGACAGTGATGTTGTGCCAAAGCTTGTACCCAACTCTGCTCTACGAGAGCTGTGAACAGATAAACAGTGTGGTTTAATGGCTAGGTCCTTGAACTAAGCACCACAGATTATCAATTTTATATCTGAATTTCTGTGTACTAAACGTTATCTGTTTCTAAACAGATCACTGTGTATACTGTGCTATATTCTGATATTAAGCAAGATGTTGTGGGGCCTGATGCTAACTGGGTATTCTAGAACAGTTATACCTTATGACTTTTCTGTGGAAATACCTACATTCTGGAAGAGTGCTAAACAAGAATAGTAGTGTTTTTTTCATTTCATTCACACCCAAAAATGACTTAAACTCCCCATGTAACTGAACTCTCAAATTAAATACAATGAATGGTTTAGGAGACCATCCAGGAAAGTGCCAGCAGCTCAAACATTATTTATGTTGTGGGCTACTAAATGAGTAGTCTGAACTAAATTCTGCCTGTCCTGATCTGTTTTGTGAATACAGAGTTCCTGCCATTGTGTGGTACATGAAAACCACCACCACAGACTACCTGCCATTTCCTTTTATGCAGGTGACCTTCTCAGTTTGGGGTTTTTATTTTTTTTGTTTTAAAGAAAAATAAGTATTCCAGTTGCATTTCCTGAGAAAATCAAGCTATTTAGTAGTTACTGAGTACAGATCAGCTTCTGTCACTCAAGGTTAATTCTCATGCTGATGTCCTCTGTGGATAAGGTTGTTTTTGCTGCATTAGCAAGCTGAATCTGTATATTATCAACAGCTGAATAAATGAGGCATAGAAGTGAATGCTGAATATGTTCAAATCAAACTAATGCATAAAATCACAAGTGAAACATGGTATCTTAAAATTTGTCATTTTCTCTTTGTAATAAACACAGTTTAACTCTATCTCTTGATTTCTCGTGCCAGTGTTTGAAAGGCTCCATTATCGCTTCTAAAATTGCTATACACTGCTTTTGTAATCTTCATATATTATAAATGGGTCATGAAATTCAGTAAGAGAAAACAGAGAAGGCAATCAGGCCCTGGATGGCAGTGATGGCTATGGATGTTTCTATGAAGAAATGGTAACTAGCCATTGCTGTAAAATCAGATGATTTTTTTTTTTTTTCTTCCTTTCTGCCCCTGACAGTTCCAGCAATCTTTCCCCTGAAGTTAAAGGGATATGGACAGGGTCCTTCAGATTCTGCTCACTTGTCTCTACAATGGAAAGTTTTAAACTAGAATATGCAATATAGGTAATGCTGACAAATAATCTTTGTAAAAGCCTCAACAGGAGGACTTTTTTTCAGTTACATTTAGCAAATGTTATGAAAAAAAAAACCCTTGCTCATGGCCACAACCTTACAGATTTGGGCACAGCTATCTTTGTATACCTTACTAAATATTTTAATCTCTTCTGTCTTTCATGACAAGAATGTCATTGGGGGGATTAGGATTATACCCTGTTTATTATTAATTTATAATTTGATATCACTTTTTGGTTACGTATTCAATTCTTCTCTGATGAGTCAGACAGTTGAAATTGTCAAGAATTTTCATTTGCCTATTTCATTAGCATGAGTAAAGCCTACGTGACTGTTAAAGTAACATTTTTAGTTGAAAGGGTAGAAGATGGTTTATACTCGGGTTCTTACAGAAATAATGCTTAACGGACTGTGCTGGATGTGTTATGCTGAATCTTTATTTCAATCTTATGTGAAGAGTAGAGAGAAAAAAGCCATGCATGGCTATTGAGGGATTACTACTAGTGGCCATTGGCCAGTGACAGAGCATGTTGTGTGCCATGACAATAGAGGGGGTGCAAGAGGAGGGAGAAATAAGGTACTCCTTTAACTTTTGTTTTGGCGTGGAAACCCGTATGTATGGATCTTGTGTGGCTGTTGTAGAACAGTAAAATACATAGTGAAACAATCCAGCAGTATTGGAAGAGACAGTTTATTTTCCCTTGAGGCCTAGAAGTAGTGTTTGCCATAAAATGTAATGTTGATAATGATAAAATGGAAAACAAAAATCTCAGGGCTTCCATTCCTCAAAAGCCTAGGAAAACAGACTTATTTTAGTGTATGAAGGAGACTGGAAAAAAAATCTGTATTTCATTGGAGCATGTGTGAATGCAATGCTGACAGTTATCTCTTGTACTGGAGAGTTTCCAGTTCAGATGTTTCCAGTCATCTAATTCAGTAGTATGTTTTGGAAAGAGCAAAGATTAGTCTGATCCTATGCTAGAGAGGAAAAATTCCCTCTGCCTTTGCTAGACAGCTCAGCTCTTAAAGTGCTGCCATCCTGTATTGCCTAAATGACACTTACCTTAATGAACAGGCAGGTGCTTTTGAATGGTATCAGTGTAAAAACTTGTATAGACTGGGTAACCACAGTTGAAAGTGTGAACTCTCTAATTGCACTTGAAAATAAAGCAGTAATTTTTTAATTTTTCATTTAATTACTTCTAAAAAAAACCCTGCAGACTTTATATTTTGTTTCATTACTTTTCCTAAGCTACACGTCAGATTCTGTCTGTAGCTGATGCTCCGCAATGCACTGAGTTTTGTGTACAGTGTATTTATTTCTATGCTCATTGACTCATTATTTGTATTAGGATAATGTAATGCTCCAGTGGAAAATATTCTACTGATGATTTGTGCCAAAGTATGTCATCAATACTTTTTTTTTAAACAGCAAACAAAAAAAGGGCAAAGCAACCATTTCTGGCTCTTATTACTTAACATAGCATACATGGTAAACACTACAGGTTCTGCAAGGGTTTTCAAAACCTACAGAAAAAGTGTGAAATTACAGGTACATATGGTTAACTCCTCAATAGTGACTTATGCTTTGTAAAATTTTTGAAGATCATTTTGTCTATTTGAGGCTTTCCTTTCATGGCAGAAGAGTTGCTAAGTAATAGGAAACTTGTTTCTGTGGGTTTTTTTTAATTTGATTTTGAGATTTCTGTACGTTGAGCAGCCTCAGAAAGGAAGACATCAGGTTTTAGAGAATGTTGCAAGCTTATGCAATCAATAAGTTTGTTTCTTCACTGTCTATAAGAGATTCCTTTTTAAGTACTATGGCTCTTTATTTGCGTCATGGCAGTATATTAAAGAACATTTATATTAACTGTAGCTTCTTCATAACATATTTCTTACCTGTTTATATGTCCAACAGAAATATATGTGCATATATTAATACGTATTTTCACTATAAATCCACAGAAAACTTGAGCAAGAATACTCAAAAGCACAAATTTGTGGGAAAATAACTGTAAAAGGTTCTTATTGATTATTATATCTCTTAGGTCATAATAATCTCCTAGTAAGTTCAGCAGTGAAGTGCACGAGAGTTCATACCGCATTGTCTTTTAGGTGAAAATTAATAATTTTCTTTTTTCCCTCAATATGGTGAACCCAGAGAAAAAGGAATAAATTGATATTTGAAGGTAGATCAGTTAAATAAGCCACAAATATATCTGAAGTACTGTTTCAAAGTTGGTTTATTTGTTTCTAAAGTTAATGAAGTTAATAGAATCATGGAATGGTCTGGGTTGGAGGGGACCTTCAAAGATCATCTAGTCCAACCTCCCTGCCATAGACAGGGACATCTCTCAGTAGATCAGGTTGCTCAGAGCCCTGTCCAGCCTGACTTTCAACACTTCCTGTGATGGGGCATTCACAACTACTCTGAGCCTGTATAAAAAATATAAAGCCTGCAGCTGTGCCTCACCACCCTCATAATAAAAAATTTGTACTGTTAAAGTGCTCAAAAAAGTTGTGCCATTATGAATTGGCAGCATATAACAAATAATTATTTTTTGTAAATTATTTAATGAGGTATTTCTTAATTTCTGAAAATGTTTTGTATTATCAGAGCAGAAATGATGTATTATTATAAATACATTGTTTAAAATATATGCATGCTCTAGAAATAAAAGTTTGTAATAAGCATGCTTGATCCTTGACTTATTGATGAGCCCTTAGCCCATGAAAAAGAATTACAAAGGTTTAAGTAATTCTGAAACATTAAGTGCTTCTGGTAGTTAATTGCCTGGATTAAAATATGCTCTCTTTTGTGAGGACGGTATGTTGAATCTTCCTCCTGTTCTACCAAAACCCTGCATAAAATGGAGACAAAGCAGCTTCTCCGTATTTTGTATGAGCTAAATAAGAAAGTGAAACTAGAGGAAGAGAGAGTTTTACTTGTTTGTATTTGTTTGTTTGGGAGGGAGAAAAGAAACTTATGAATTCCTACATTGTTGTGACGTATTTCCTAACCAGAAAAGATGATGTGTCCTAAGGGCTTAAAGTGTAAGAACAAATGAATGGAATCAAAGGATGGAACAAAGGATACAAAACATGCAGGGTATATGATGTGCATCTATTTTAAAAGACAAATATGTGAAACCCAAGTTACTCATATTTACAGGATAATAAAGACAAGGACTTGTTGGATTTTTGTCATTAGCTTTTATTGCCTAGATGATATTTTTCAAGATTACTAAACCAAAAGAGCAACAGCAACAAAAAAATTAAGTATTCAAATAATTCCTAGCATCTCAAACAGTGAGCTAACATCTTAACTTTGTCTTGGTGATTCTTGTAGTGCACGTGTTATAGCTTTATATGGAGGAGATATTAAAAAATTGCTATCCAGCATTCAGAAAGTTTCAGTCCAATTGCAGCAGGGAAAGTTGCCATCTTATGTGAGGCTTTGGCTTTTTCATTACTTGCTCTATGTCCCTCTCAAAGTTACTTTCGGGTGGATTTTTTTATCACTTGAATCTGCATAGCCTTAAAAAATAAAAGGAAATGAAACCTCCTGTTGTCCAGGGAATGCAAAGTAGTTAGTCTTCAATGTCTGCAATGGAGAGAAATAACAGAAAAAGGCACCAAGAAATTGATGGAGATATGTTTTCGATCATTACCCAAAAATTTACCTAGAGGGACTGTCTTATTACCAGCAAGAAGGCAAATGAGTATTAAATTGATCATTTATTTATGGAAATTTCCAATTGACTATTTTCGTAAGTTATGAAATTTATCAGAAACTATTTCTTTTTCCAGACAGAATCCATACATAGTAACAATTATTATGGGCTTTATATATCTCCTTCTGCCAAAAGATTATTTGTCCAGTATAGGCTGGCAGAACTGGCTAGAATAATTTGCTGTATCATATTATGCAGTAACTTAACTCATTCAAAATGGAAAAGCTGAGCTGCTCTTGCCAGCTGTTTGTGCTTGCCTTGCCTGATAAAGTTTTTTACTTTTAATTTCATCTAGCATCTTATTATCAAAACAAGGTGGTTGTCATCCCAGCCTTTGTAGATACCACCTATTTGTGCCAAAGGGGCAGAATGAATGTTTTCTACAGAACAGGTAGCCAGTACTTTCTTAGTTTTTTGTAAAAAGTTATTCCAGTTCAAGATCTTGCATTGTACTCTGTGTTAATAGTATGATACAGAATACATTAAGCCCTTGAATCTGTCTTGTCCAAACCAAAGTTACTTAACCAAAATTAAACACAACCTGTCTATTGCTGACCTGAAGTGTTGTTAGGCAGTTAGTTCTTGACTCCAGAAGGAAAAAAAAAAAAAATCAAAGGAGGAAGAGGGCAAACACTCCCCCCCTGCCCCCCACCCCCCCAAAGTGTGAGCACTTGCTTTAGATACATGATGAGATGAATAAGATACATGATAAAATAAAAGTTTGTCTCTAAGAGTCTGCAGTCTTCAAGATGGGTTGAATTTAGCTTGGCATCTGAATTTCTGAATTTTCTATGGACTCCACAGATTTTGGTGTTGCCTCTGGATATGTTGTTAGTACCGTGTGCCCATATGAGCTTCAAAATGCACCGTTTGAACATATGCACAGTTCTTTAATTTCACACCAATTATGGCTCTGGTTATTGTATCATTTTATAAGCTAATATGTTTTTGTGACTCTGTTTACAATATATCACTCTTTCAAAGACATGGAAAAACTTCAGTTTGAGCACATATGATTGTCATCTGTTACATCTCCTTGTTTCTAAAGCATTGCTTTTTCAGTTAAAGGATATTCAGGCATGTGTTGTGTAGACGTGAACATAACTATTTCATCATCAGATAGCATATGCTTGCTAGAATATATAGTATTGCCTTAGGTTACTAATTGTTAGACACATGCCAGAGATTTTTTTTTTTTGCCCCAGCTTATGTCAGATATTTAAAGTACATATTTGTTTTAATATCTCCACATGCTCAGCGTTTAATTTCCTGAAGTTAATGCTAAACTAATTGAGTAACCAGTAGTTGCTGGTTGTTGTACTTTTGTTTTGGATGAACAGTGCAATTGTGGCATCCTGACATATTCAATAGAAAATCCTGATTCTACCCTCAAGGAATGAATAGGCTGCAGAGACATGAAATGACATGTGATGGTTGTCCAGGAATTTATGACGGAATATAAAATATATTTCCTTATCTTTTGTAGTTTTTTAGATGTATGATTTTTTTTTGTAGCTAGTGATGTACTTGGATTATGAGATGTGAAATAACTTAAAAGAATATCCTCTGAAATAAACAAGTTGAGGTGACAAAAGCCAAGGGGAGGGAATCTTTCTTTAAGCATGGAGACCTTTCCAGCCTACTCTTAATGAGAATTTATTTTCTTAATCAGATTGATTAGTATCTGTGTTATGTAAGGGGTCAGACTACATATTCACAGTGACACCTTCCCGCTTCAAAAACTAGCCATGTTTCTCTTCATTCCTATAATTCTGGTTTCCATTTGGTGATATGGTAATAAATTTATATTAATTTTTAGATGTTCTTCAATTAAAGGGGAAATTTTCCTTATGACCACTATGAAAATTCAGTTTAGGATAGCAAGAGGAAAACATGTTGAGAAGCTAGTACTGCCACTTAATGAAGAAATACTTGAAAGACTGTAGTAATTTTGAGGTACTGGTTCTGTCATGTGTCTGTGTACTTAGTGCATGAGTGCGTTCAGACTCCAGACATATGAATGCATGGAAACACCAAGAAATCCGAAGACTAAAACCAGAGAACTGTTTCCATGGTTCTGTCAGACAGATCAAGCCAAATCTAACCTGACCTGTGTAGACTAAGTGATCAACGGTGCATGACAGTTGACTTACTGCACATGTGGCCACGAATCCTCTTTTTGGACAACAGAGGGAATTAATGAGATGGTGTTTCTCCCAAAGTCTTATGTTTAATAAAACTTATTTCAAGTATAACTCTTGCTGATCTGAATCATAATAAAGAGGAGTCTTGTTAATGCTATTTATATTCAAATGTTTGCAAATAATATTTTGTTAGTTGGCATGCCAGTGTGCTTACGGGCACTGCAAGGCAGCACCGGTGCTCTCTCCCCTATCAGTTAGATTGAGGTGCTTCCACAAAGAGAATACACAAGCAAAGAAACTAATAGCTTTGTCAGTGCCTGAAACTACATGCACTGTGCTAAGCAAACATTGTAAATTATGAACTAATTTTATCTTCAGAAAAAGGGGACTTTTATTCAAAAAGGAAAACGTTTATAATAGGTGAGAACACCATGAATTCATCAATGCCAAAGTTATATGCACAGTTAGTGTACTGAAAAAAATACTTGCTATTACATCCACGTGAACAGGCATTCTGATTGGAACGAGGCATTAATATTTGTTAGTGTCAGTCCAGGTTATGTTATTAAATGTCACCTTGTTCAAAACCAGAGATGTGTTAAGAAATTCAAAAATGAGCTATAAAAGTATTCTCTTCTGACTTGTACAACACTCATAAGGTAATCAGCATCTTCTAATACTTCACAAAATATAATCACCAGTCTTGATGTGGAAGAAAATTAATTTTTTATATATGTGTGTGCATTAGTTGGATACTCAAGAAGTTATGTTAGGCAGGTATGAACTGGAGTGAGCGGGGGTGGGAGGAAGAAGCCGGGGGGAAGGGTGTTCAGCAGTTTTAGCATTTTGAGATCTGAAACCAAGGTATTCTGATTAAATTATCTGTCAGGTTAGTAAGATCTAGTAAGAGATTACGTATTTCGCTATTTTGGAGAACTTTGCAGCAGACATGAGTTGAATTCCCTAAGGTGGTTAAGATGTTTATGGAAATTATATTTTCCTTAAGAAATGTACCTTAAGATATAGTAAAGGAGAATTGCATGTGTTACAACTATGTTTTTAATCTCCGTTATTCTCAATTTCCTGAAATTTTTTCTGAAACCCAGTGAAACTGCTGTTTCTTGGGATATGTGTGATGATCTAATTATCAAGCAGTATAAAGTTTTCTGTAAACTGTCCCACTATAGAAAGGATAAAGTAGTATTCAAGTTGAGGGGATGAAAATAAAATAATCACATATTTGTTCAGTTGCAATAGCAATTTATTAACTTTACCAAAAGCATAAATCTTTGCTGGCATGCTCAAGAGGGATCAAGCTCTGAAAATGTGTTGCACTTATTATTTTAAAGCTAATGGACAGTGCTTTGTAGTATTCAACCACCCATTTCAATCACAATGCATTTATTTTATTTTATACTGAAGAATATTGTGGTATCAAAAGTGTGAGGTACTATCTCTAGTTAAACTAAACGAAAAACTAGCTGATTTTATAAGACCCAAAAGGGAGCTAAAAATAGATTTTTTTTTTTTTTTTTCCTGCTTTAGGAAGAATCTTTCCGTTTGGGAGACCTGTTGGAGTTTGGGAAACCCAGACATGGTCTGTTTACGGCAATCTATAACTTGCATTATTTGCGAATGAGCAGTTGTTTGCTGAGAGAATGCAGCCAAGCACGAGGAAATTGGAAGCTGGAAATAATGAGGATTATGATGAATCAGTTGGAGAAGGTGAGCTCAGTGTGTAATCCAGGAGAAAACTCGTAGACTTTAAAGCTATGTTCACCACAGGGATACTTTAATTGGCTTTGCTTGACAGATATAAAAAGGTATTAGAGGCTTCTTTATCTTGAAATTATTTCAGAACTAGTTTCATGTGCTTTTTTTTATTTGAGTTTTACAGAATAAAAATAACATGAACAGTAGAAAGTGGAATTGGAGTGCAGTCTGAAATAAGAAAAGCTGTGTTTTTAAAGCATTATGTCAAACACAGGCAGGGTTAGATCAGTTTCTGTGCTGGGTCATTTTCATTTGCCAAACAACTTTATGGTTTTGTTGTTGGGGGTGATTTTTTTGTTTGTTTGTTTTGTTTGCGTTGTGGTGGTTTTTTTTTTTTTTAAATTAAACAGCTAGTCTAATTTAAATGGAAAGATGGAAATAAAGCCCTAACTAACTGTGCATATATTACTATCCTGAAACTGTTATCATACTTTCAATGGGACGCATATCACATGTTTTTATAGCCACACAAATGATGCTAAAATTATGCCACATTATAAATGTGTAGCCTGTGTTCTTTGAATTACTATTTGTACTTCAACTATTCTGTGAAAGTTAGGCATGTAGGCATCAGGTAAATCTGTATGTACAGCACAACTGTCATAAATACATCAAAGAGAATCAGGTTTACAGGGTTTTAACATCAAATTAATATCATTAATATTTAATATCAAATCTTGCAGCAGAGTTATATTCTGTCATTGAAGATAGATTTGAAAGTAGGTTTTAAGTTAATTGTTTGGTTGATAAGCTGGTAAGTGTAAGCACAATGGTTACATGGCTTTGGCATTATTCATAGATGGCTGATTCTAGGAGTACAGTATGATACCCTGTTGGTATTGTAACTCTACCAATCACCATAGGTGATACAGTATTTGAGGTAATTTAAGCAGTGGCACATTCCAAATGTGAATCAAGAATGGGTAAGTGATACTTATCCTGATAGTCCTAACTATTTCACTATTGAGCAATGAATCACAAGAGCTTTATGGCAAGGGAAAATAATAATTTTATTTACAAGAGTAGCTGTCAATACAGATTGAATCTGCTCCTTGTAGAGCCTTTTCTGGTAATAAAGGTGTTTCTTTGAAAATGTTAACCTCATTATAATTAGATTAAAATAAATAAATGAAGATGTTTAGAGAGCTTGCATCTCCCTTCTGGCATCTTGAACACCATTCTCTTTATTTTTGATGAACTGCTGCTTTGTTTTTAATATAGAAAGGTACATCTTACTTTCTTCTATAGGACCAGACACTATGAAAAGGTGAGTAAATTGGTGTGAGATAGCATTCTTTTCACACTTAAAAAGGGCTGATTCTCTGCTTTAATCCTCTTTTAAGGGCAAAAATAAAGAGAAGTAAGGGCCCATGCAGGCTTGAAAAAGCATGTCTTCAGGTAGACTTGCAACTAAAGAATTGCCTGAAGAGAATTGAAAAGGAAAAAAATTTAAAGGACAAATTTCAAGGCACCTGTAATGCTAACCATAATAAACACTTATTTAGAGTGTTCAGAAGCTATTACGAAGATGGTTGCTAACTTTTTTGTAATTATTCAAAAGTTTATACTCTGGAATGAAATTAATACCTCTTTGGAAGACAAAGTACATAACATAGGTGTTTTGTTCTGAAGATGTTCACAATACAATAGATTGAGTGATAGAAAGAAGAGTACTGAAATAGTGCAAGGGATACTCATCCAAGGTAGTCTTGATTTATTTTCATTTATATGTTCTATAAATGCCAGGCTTAGCTTAAAAGAAAGTTGAAAATAGTTCTGCATGGTGAACTTGAAAATCAGGCAGCTGGAGTGTAATTTTATATCAATCTAAATGCTCTGTATTTGCATAACTGCGGCCCTGACACTATTTCATTGTTCTAAACTTGAAAAAATACCTTACTATCCCTACTAAGGTTGCAGTGCCATAAGGACCTGTGTGGGAAGGTCAGGGGAAATTTTGGGCCAAGTGCTATGCTCTGTGGTGCCAGGGGTTGCTCACAAGCAGCAGAAATTTGGACATTTTTCCATTTTTTGATCTAATTGCTACACGTCATGTATTGGTGCCCAAGTCTTTAGCAGCATGGATATTGTGCTGTATGCCATTTAGCAAATGGATTACATTGCTTTGAATTTAGTTTACTCTCTGATGATATACAAAGAGGTTAATGTGACAAAGTCAGTGTTCTGTAAATTAATATTCTATCTCATTGCACAATAATTTTTCTGCATAAATGACCTCTGAATTGTAGCAGGCTCAATGTATTTAATAATTTTTTGACCATAGGATGAAGAATAGTATATAACTCTCATTATGACCACAGGCCCTATCTATCTCAAATATTTTTGCCACATATCACACATAATTGAAAATCTATTATATCCCTTTCTTAATGATAAACTAGTCTTCGGATTTTCCTCTGGTTGTAAACACCTTGCACCTGAATAAATAGACATTTGATTTTTTGTCTGACTGCTATTGCTCAACATGAGTGTTAATGGTGATGTACGGATTTCTGTGTAATTCCTAATACCGCTGTGTATACTTAAGTCATCTCTTAGTTTCTTTTTGGCTGTAAAAATCCGTATGAAGCGTCAGCAGTGCTTCAAGCAGTATGTTGTTCAAGGCTCTAAAGCTGTAATTGCCAATACATCTTTCTACTCTTTCAGCAAGAGAAATGTGACAATTTTACTTTCCACTGATGCTAGATGGTTGCAAAAGTTCAGTCAGTCTTCCATTTGATAATAATTAAATAGACATGTTGGTAACAAGTCATGGACGCCACCTTGAATGGGGTTAATGAGATTATCAATGAGATTTTGATTTGACTAAGGGCTCCAATATAACATAACATCCTTGTTGAATAAAACATTTAAATACATAGTTGTTTGATTTGCATTAGGACATCAGCATTGCTGAAGCATGCTAAGCTAATGTGCTTTCCTGAAAGAGGTGAACTTATTAATATTTGCAGAAGAACAAAATACTGGAAAAAGAAAATGAGGAAAAATTAATTATTCCATACACATTTTCTTACCTTTATAAATTAATGAATTTGGGCTCTTTAAGCTATCCATTCCATATATTTGCAAGCGTGACTATATGAACCAAGTGATTCTTAAACTGCAGTAGAAAAAAATAGTAAGAATGTTCAATGTTTTAAGAAATAATTTGACAGGTATCCATCTCTAAGCTATTCTGGACAAGCAAAATCTTGCTTACTTCCCCCTGAATTATGATAATGATTGCTGCAGCCTTTGAGTGTGGAAGTTCTTAATACTATGAAACAAACAAAATCAGCTGACTTTACTGTAATAGAACTAAATTCTTTATACCTTTGAATACATAGATGGTGGAAAAGTTCATGCTATTATCTAGAGACTGTGCATCTCTTCCTTTCCTTCTCCCTCCACAGGATAACTGTGTGTGTATTAAAAAAAAAAATACAACAAAGTGAGAAAGAGAGGAAGATGAAGAATACACTTCTGATCCTCATGTTCTGTCATAGTGAACATTACTATTCTGTTTCTACTACTGAAAAAAATACTGCTATTCATTTACAAGGTGCCATTTTAGATGCAGGACATCCAGTGATAATTTCAGATATTCACCATAACATTCACATTTAGTATCTTGTAGTAATATGTATATAGCCAAGTAGTGAAGCCAATCCACTTTTGTCAGCCTCTGTAGAAATGCATGCCAAGGTGATAATTTCCAAAGACCTGGTGATTTCAATACCCAGTCGCACTCAAGGAAGTATGTATATGGGACAGGAAAAATATATATTATATTTCCTGTACCTATTTCCCAAAGATGACCTGAGCATTCCTGTCTAAGAGCTTCCTTGATATTGCACAAATGGAGGAAATGGGTGATTTTTCTCTTATGTTTGTTTTTTCTCATATACTGTATCCCCTTTAGGAGATCAATGTGTGTTTAATATCAATCCCTTATAGAGAGGATAAGTAAAAAATGATAGATCATAAATGTTCATCACCTTGTTATTGTGTTCCTAGGGCATGGTTAGTTGTACTACCATGAGGGAAGAGAGCATGACAAGTGATTTCTCACAACAGATTAAATCTTCGCCTTTAAATAACAAATGCCTTTTCAAGTTAACCAAAAGTTAAGCTCCACCAGAAATGAGAAATCTGGAAGTAGAGACATTCAAAGATTTGAAATACAGATTCCTGTATGTTTTATGACAGCCTTGTCCAAAGTAAGATGTTCTGTATATTGTTAAAACAATTTGCTTACTTTGCAGCTATTTTGAACCTTATAGTTTGTGATCTTGCAAGCTCAGTCTGATGTAGGTAAGAAGAGGTCATTTGCTGAGTGAAAAGATCTTTTTTTTTTTTAAAAAATTAAGAAAAATCTTACCCTCACTGTGGAATGCATGGACTGTTGTAAGGTAACTCTTTGAATCAGCATTCAAAAAGTTCTTACTTTTCTTTGATTCATGAGGTATAACATGAATGAGTTGGGGGATTTTAATACAAATTGCTTTTTTTCTTTAGTTTGTAGGGGTGTTTTTTTGGTCATGTAATGTGCTATGTAGTAACTTTGCTTTGCTGTTTCTTGTTTGCATAGCATTATCATCAAGTAATAAATCCTTCTTTGCTATGTAAGAAACAATAGAAATAATTTCTTCTAATAGTTGTCCCAGGAAGAGAAAACCATCAGAACTGAGTAGGCCTAAGCAGTGGCCTGTGTGAGAAAAGAAATCATAGATAACTGAGTTTTCCCTTATTAAAATCTATATCCTATTAATATTTTATTTTAATCATGACAAATACATTCACGCTTAATATTCCTTATGTATTTAATAGTCTTTGACAGTCCTGCATGGCATGTATCTTTCTCTGGCTTCCCATCAAATACCACAATATTACAGAGTAACTGTGCTGGAAATGATGTATGTTAGCTTGTGACTAGCATCACAAAAGATCCTCGCCACACTGTTTTCAATACATTATCTCACCCATCTCAGTACACTTTCTACTTTGTATCTTTCATAAAACTTGTTTCTAAAAAAGGCATCCAAAGCTCTTACTTATTTACAGGACCATCTGGATTGTAGATATGTAAAAGAACTCTTAAATTTGTAAGCACGAATTAATTAAAGAAGTAGTTCTGCTTTATTGGGTACATAATGTTTCTTGCTTTTCCTTAAATCACACTTTACAGCAACCATAGATAATACAGTTAATTTCATAGGTGTTTTTTTTTTTAAAAAACACCCTTTTAAATTATGGTAAGTAGGCAATAAACCCTAAATATTCATGAGAGAAAATATTTCAGAATGCTGATCCCTTGTGTGCTTCCACAGCTCATCTCGTGCTGTTGTCTCGTTTCCACATTAGAGGTAATTGTGTTTTATAGATGCAAAATTCTTATCATTGATGGGAATTTTAAAAATTTTGATGGACTGGAAGAAGCAGAGGGAGTAGGAAACATAAAACTGGAATAAATAATATATCTATATTTTATTATATTTATACACACACACTGGCTTATCTGAGTAAGAGTATACTAAAGAATGGACTGGTAGTGAGCAGGTAACTCTAAGGTACTGAATGTCCTGGAGTGATCATCTTATTAGTGCTTAGATAAGGAGATTGGATCTGGAATGAAAAGAATGAGAGCTGGAGACTAAGAAAATGACATTAGGAAAAAGAACCAAAGAGAGAGAAGTAGAAATGTGTTAAGGCTATGTTGGCTGTGAGGACAGAGAAATTATTGTGCTGGTGTGAAAAACTATACATATTAAAGAAAATTTGTTTGAGAGCTGGAATGAATCTAAGATTCCTGTATCTTGCCTCTCCACTCTTGTGTGGAAATACCTGTGACACTCTCCAGCTAGAATATGCCATTCTTGGCAGGGTTATTCTGTGAGAAAGATGATAACCTACTGCTTTTATTGCATGAGATAAAAGTACATCTTTAATGTAACTAGAAGAGTGCTGTCTGGAGCAGCCTTGATGATCTACGTGCATATAGATATGACATGATATAATTAAACTCCTGTTATTCATAGTCTCTAAAACACAGAAAATTATGCACAGGCTTCTCCTTCCCTGTTGTTTGTTCAATGTCAAATTAGCTCCCTTGTCCATATACATATGCATTATGATACTGTCTGTAATTAAGGCTGTACTGTGGTTTCCACCGAATTGCTGTCTACTGTGGTGCTTTGCAGGTAAATCAGGGCTGGGAACATGCCTTGGATTTACAACAAGAATAGTGAAGAAAACTGTCATCTGTGGGACAATAAAATTAATGAAGAAGTTGCAAATATAGTAAATGAAACGAGGATCTGCAAGATAAATATGGCCTTGTGGTAAAATGTGGCGAGCTGGATTTTGCCCAATGATTGCTAAGGCTAGCTTATGACACGATGTCAAGCTTAGCCTTTTGTGTTAAATGTAGATACTGAGACTTTCAAAGATGGACTGCATAACAAATTGGTTCCCAAGCAAAAATTCTAAATTTCTTCAAATTTATTCTTTATCACCTTTATTACTATGTGGTTCCAAACCCACAGTTTTCACAGTTAGCCACTAATTGTGTGGTCTTCCTTTTCCACATGCTTACTTTGTGACCCTCCAGATCCATTCTGGACTCACAGCTGTAGTTGCAATAAAAGAATAATGTACTTCAGACATACAGTTCTGTCTCAATGAAATTGGGTCTTATTGCAATGTGATTAGATTTTTCAAATTATTGATAGTTTTTATTTTAATCGTTCTGTGCATCTGTCAAATATAGAAAAATAAAAATAAATTACAATGTATAACACAGTAATGCTGAAGCAAGGAAACCCTTAAAGAAATAAATAATTCTTTCTTCAGTGCCACGTTCATATGGTGTAAGGTCAAAGATATGTGAGGCTACTAATGAGGCTAAATCCAAAAAAATACCAAACCCAGAATTGTGATTCATTTCATAGGGTCATCAGATAATTCAGGTTGGAGGGCTCCACTGCTTTACTGGTAAAATGCTGATGTGTTTCCTTATAGCCAGACTGAATCTCTTTTGTTTCAACTCGTGCCTGTTATCTGTTGTCCTCCCACTGGCTTCTACGGTGAGGAGGATGGGCTAATGCTTTGTTGTTGAGGTTTTTTTTTTCCTTTGTTATTGTCTACTGAGATTCATTTAGAAGAGCAGACCCAATTCCTAGGCACAGAACTACATAAACCAGATTTTGTCAGTGCTTTGACACTTGAAGAGGCAGGGTGGCAACCTGGGGCAGAATCTTACAAACTCTTTAATTGTACTCATAGTAGTCTCAATTACTTATTTTGAGCAAAGAGGAATAAATGTTTTACTTTACTACATGCTAAAAGGATGAAAAAGAATCCCAGCTCTTGAGCAGAGGGACAGGTGTGAATCCTAAATCTTAAATAAAAGCAACAGATGTTCTTTTCTTACGATCTTGTGACCAGCCTCCCCATGCATTCCAGTGCATGCTGCCCTAGTTCTTGTTAATTTTAGTGCTTTGACAGTAGCTTGCCCAGCTGCATTATGCGGAAGAACAAGGGTTTTTTTTTTTCCTATTTGCAGGTGAATGATCTTAAGAGCTTGAAGAGGCTGATATTTCTTTTGTTGAAAAATATTTGCTGCTAAGGTCTTTTTTGCACAGAATGTTACTGACTAAATTTCTGAAGTAACCAAACTGATGAAATACAGCAGGTTTTGGAATGCTGCATGAAACAGTAAAGACTAATAGCTATTTCTCTTGAAAAAAGTTAATGGGCATGTCTGTTCATTGTATAGATTCAGTGGCTTTAAAATCTTACACTATAAGTGTTTGTAATGAGAAGTCATTTTTATTAAAACAATAGTTGTTTGCTCATTTGAGAAGGGGGAGACTCACCCCTCTTGCCTCAGCCTAGAATTTTACCTTTTCAGTCACATCAATTTGTTACAGCATAGATTTTCAATAATGCAAGAGTGCTTTACAGAATTATGGTTGTCTGCAGAGATTTTTCTCATTGTGCCTTGCATGATATGTGTGGATTTTTTGTTTGTTTGTCGGTTTGTGCTTTGTGTTGGGGTTTTTTTTGTATCTGGGGGGAACAGGACTTTTTTCTTTCCTTTTGTTCTGCTTGCTTTCCTTCCCTACTGTTTCCTGCAGTTGCTTGAGG
>NW_009260814.1:343319-354832 GCF_000687185.1 Egretta garzetta | reverse complement strand
CGCCCCCAAAATATTTAAGTTGAAATGTAAAAAAGAAAAAAAAAAATCTGGAATGTTAAGAGTCAGTTGGCTTGAACACTTTGTAACACAAATTGCCAACAAAAAAGAAAGGGGAAGAAAGGATTGTACTATCTACAATTTGTAGATTGAGACCTTGGAAAAACATAATCTCTTTAAAATAAAATAAACTATATCTAGCCTAGTTTTGGTAGCGTTAGGTGCATTTGAGCTTATATTTGCCCAGCCAAGTGCCATAAGCCTGTTGTTTCCGTGTTGGTCTTACATTGCCGCTCACTCACGTGAGCAGCATTGGCGTGACACTTCAGTAGGGCCAAAGCTGGGTTTATATGCCCCGCCATCCTTGAGAATTGGTTCATGTACCATCTATGGCACCCTTTGCCCCCACATTCAGCTGCGCAATGTTACAGCATAGTCTCATGCGCCCAGGGAATCCACCTCTCTGACTCCCTCAACATCCACCTTGCACTCAAGTGCGTGTGTGCTTGCCAAGGTAGCTTGCCAAGTCAGGGTCAAGTACATAATGAAGTTCTAGTTTTTTCTATGTCTGTTTTTAGCTTCACTGTCATCTTAGCATTTCTAGGGTACTGGACTGTTGCTTTTATTCTGTCCTGTACTGTCTGGGTAGATAAAGTTGGTGTGCACTGATGTATAAACTGGGAAAGTAGGACTTGGACATAAATCCAGGAGTAAGCTAATGTTAATACAGACATAGGCGTTGGGAATAGGTTGTTGGTCTTTTGCTGCAGGCTAGTCTTACAAATGATTACATGGACCTGCTGAAGCAGGAAGGAGGAGTCATACTTGGGTCTGCATTGCATAGTAGCCTCTAGTCATTTTTAGTTACTTTATGTATCTGACAGGCTCTCTCCAAGATTAATTAAGATCTCTGTGTGAAACATGGGTCTTCCAATATAAGGTTATCATATTAAACAAATAATGGAAAATAGTTCTTAGGATGCTTTTGAAACAAAGACAAAAGATGAACAGGATAACTCCATGTTCAAAAGATCAATACTCAGTTGTACCCCGAACTTTATCAGAGAATAAATTAAGGTATTTGTTTTCTGTTTGGTGACTTTACTCCCTTTCCCCCTAAAACTTTAGACTTGTAGTTGGAGTGGCTGAAAACATTTTTTCCTTTGCTCAAATAACCATCCAAAACCTGACTGGAGAAGTGGACATGGTCTCTTTGGCCAAGCCTCTTTAAGGGACTCTTGAAGGTCCTTTCCAACCCAAACTCTCTATTATTCTATGGTTCTGCCCACCTCTAAACATGGAAATACGCATAGCAGCTGATGGTATGGGAAAGAAAGCTGATTATACTTAACTTTTTTTTTCTGGCAAAAAGTAGCTGAAGGATTTTATGGAAGTGGAATAAATTAGAGGTTACTCTATGACTTCTAATTAATACCAGAATTGAACTAGAGGATCAAGTGGCCAGAATTTGATTTCTGCTGTCTCTAACTAGAATTTGGACACAAATACTAATATAGCTTTAGGCTTGATTCTCACAAATGTGAACAACCCACAAAGGCCTGTTCTGGAAGATATTAGTTTTTCTTTTCTCTTCAAAATTTGAACTGCTTTCCAATGAAGTGATATGATGTTTCATGGTTTTATTTCCTCTTCTTGTCACATATCTTAAAAACTGAGCCTCAGCTCAGAGCATGTATTAATACAATGGGTTGGAAAAGCTTGTCTCATAAAACTCTGGTGGAATTTATTGCTGTTTAGACTTTCTGTATCGATGTCTATTTAAAAACAAAAACTGATGTGGAACCAAGCAAGCTGGTACTAAACGAACAGAAGCATACAGGATTGGCTTTTTCCATCTTCAAATTGGTAGACTATGTTGATACTAAAAATAATAAGGGGCCATATTAAAACAAAAATACTCAAAAAGTTGTGATAAATAGGGAGGAATTGTACTCTTGCGATTATCTTTAGGGGGCAGGAATTAGACCTGAATGGAAAATGTGTTGGTGTAAGAAATGGAATAGGAAAACTAGCTTGGTTTTCCTCAGCTTTGTTGGCTCCACGTTGAGAAGAATAAACTGTCTGTCTTGTAAATATGTACAGGATGCAAAATAGTTCATGTACAAAGCTGTGGTTTTTAGAGCGTAACTGTCTGTATATCACTTTTTGCATTCTGAAGGAGGTAGCATGGACTTTTGGTTCTGAAAGTAGATTGCCCTAGGAGATCATTATAAAATGATTGCAGAAGACCTGAAAATTACCCTTGATTTGGGTAACCTGAAGATACTTGATGCTTGAAGTGATAGTTCTCATGCCTGTCCCTGGAGGTCCTTGATGTAATAATGTTGACGGAGAGAAAGTCACAATGTTTGCAGTAACTTTATGGATTCATTTAGTCCTTTAGCACTATTTTAAGGGTATGGACTCATGCTCTACTCCCCAGTCTGAATTTAGGCTTTCTTAAAATTGTTAGCCAGTGTTAAGGTTATCAGATGTTCTGTAAAACAAAATTCCCATATCATGCAATCAAATCCAAGGTCCCACGTGAAGAGCAAATAGAAAGGGGACTAAAAGATTCCCAATATCTGCTCCGTCCATTTGTGATGGGGGGTGCCCTCTGCCAGGGGTGTTGATCTTTCTGGACTTATCGGGGCTCCTAACAAGCAGTGTGTGCAGGTTCTCTTAAATCCTGAAGGCAATCCCTTAAGCAGATGGTTTGAGTTGTCCACTTGTGTCCCAATCTTTTCTGTCCCTGTGCCAAGCCTGCTTAGCTCAGCATGGCTGTATATGTTTCAAAGAACCAAGTGAAACCAGTAGCTGATTTGAAATTGCTAAGGTGGAAAAGCACATGGTAAAGCTGCCTTTTAAAATATTAAATCTGGAATGATACATGATGGGCATTCTTAGGGTGAAAAGTGTAGACTGCCATGAGAAAATGTACAGTAAACTGTTAGTATGTGTTTTCTCCCGTTCTAGCACCCTTTTCTTTTAACTGAGCATCTTGGTAGCTTAGGTTTAGATAGAACTATTCAGGTTTCACACTCTTCAGGTTCCTTGTCACCATTTGAGAAAAGGCTTATTAAAGATTTCATTCATTTTTCTGAATTTTTTTATGTGTTTTTGCTCATGAATAAAAAAATTTCAACACGGGTGGATTTTTCTCTGCTTTTTTTTAATCTGAAGATATCAAAGAGATTCCAAAACTGTAAGTGATTTTATTGGACCTTAAAAAGTCAACCAATCTTATGAAAATCTCCTCTATGAACAAAATATTGGCTTATTTGGCTCAATTGAAAAAAAGCCAACACTTTTTTTTTTTTTAAGGAAAATAATTCCACTGGTCTCCATTCCATTTTATTCCAGAGAAATCTTAAACTGGAAACATTTTCACAATTGCATTTTTGTTTCCAGCTGCTCCTCAATGTCAATGCCATTCCTATGTTCCAGGTGTATTTGAAGTTCCACGAAAGTAAGAAATGAAAGCATTCACATGATGGTATATGTTGTTCCTTGTCTTACGTCCATGTCATGCTGGGTGGAGTTTGTGTAAAGAACTAGAAAACATTTCTAAAAAGTATCTGAGACCAGAAACTGTCCAGCTGGAGCTGTGAGTCCTATAGCTTGGTCAGCTGTGTCTGGGATTTTGATTCTTTCAGCCCAGTCTCAGAAGGAGCTTCCTGAAAAAATTTAGTCATGGATCATACGGTAGGACAATCTAATAATGCAGTTAGAAATTGGGAAGTGAAGATCATAATTTTCTGTTAGTGATTCACTTAAATTTTCCTATGTCTAACTTATTTTGAAAACAAATATCTTTGATGATTAATGCTGATGTTGATGCTCTGTGTGTGTGTTCGTGTGTGTGTGTTTTCCCTTTCCTCTTTTAGGGGAGGTAGATGTTTCATACAGTTGGAAGAAAAACATTAGTTCCATAAGAAGTTTTGTCAGGTGTTCTTGTACTGGTTTTGCCTTCATCAGTCACAAAAAAGAGAGGACAATTTTCTTAATAAGTTTAAACTTGTAGGCAATTTCCCACATCTACACTGAAACACTTTTGGCTCATATTGTTCTGAATAACAATATTATATTCAGTCTAAAATTTTGACATGAAAAGTAGCAAAATATTTTTATGAAACTCTATAATATAACCATGACTCCTTTATGCTTGTTTTGGGGTGAGGAGCACAGACTGTAAGAGAAAGGTCTCATCTACCAGGCAGATGTTGAAGCTTGAAGATATTCTTCAATATGGACAGTCAAAGCAGATAGGTTGCTGCTTTGAGGTGTCTTTGCATAGAGCAGTGCATGGCGAAATTATGGAAATTTTTTGTTAAATAATTTTTCGTGGGAATTGGAAACATTTCCAAGATTACTCCTGTTATCTTTAAGTTAGGTTAAGAAGTACAACATTGTCTACAAGCTGAAGTATGACTCCATATTTGGCCAGGAATCTTCTCTGCATAAATTTCCTTAAAGGTTCAAGAACATTACACAATTACCACATATTAGTGTAATTCCAGCACAATATATTTTTCATATGCGATATATCAAATATCTAACAAATGGATTGATAAAAATCTGTTACACAAGGATAACTTTCAGAAAAAATCTTCATAAAAATCACAATTCAACCAGACAGCATATAATTTTGAGAAAAACAAATTCTTAATTGTGTTTTATTGCCATTATGTTAGCTATTCACACAAATTATTTTATTCCAGAAAGCTACAATACTCTATTATCTTTTTTTTTTAAAGATGATGCTTTCCAAGCATTCTGTTCTTTAATTTATTCTAGTACAACTGAGGCCAAGTTTATATGGCAGATGCATTGTTGGAACTAGGCACAAACTCTGCAGTTATGTGCATAAAATTTTTACCATTGTGAAACAAAAAGCACCTGTGCAGAGCGTGGTCACTTTTTTCCTTTCTTCTGGTATAACTGAACCAATGCTAAGAAGCTTTTCCCTCTCTCTGCTGTTTATTGATGAAGAACAAGATATAACTTGTTTCTTATATGGCTTACAGTGAGCTTAAATGGTGTGACACAGAAAGTACAAATGTATTCTGGAAAGCAGACCATGAACATAATTGGTGGCTTCAAGTTATCTCTTAGATTTTTTTTGTTTGGTTGGTTGTTTTTTTTTTTTTTTTTCTGTCTTCTGTTTCTTTCTTTGACCTCCTTGTCAGTATTCTCCACCCCTTCTCTCTTTGTCTCTGCTATCTGGGAAGATGCTTGTTGAATGTTGCATAAAACCAAAATTAATGCTTTATGAACAATTGTCTGTGACATCTATACCATGATGCACTTAAAGATTTAAACAATGTGTTTGCACGTTTTTTTTGGTGAAAACTTATTTTTAATTAAAATATTATGAAAATGTATCATCTATTCCTCTGAAACTAGACCCATCTTTGAGAAGGTGACAAGTGAATAGGGTGCTAGAATTGGAAGATTTCTCAGTGTCTTGTGGAAAAATTGCACCTGTCTCATTCCACTATTTTTGTGAAGTTCTTCCATAATTAACTCTGTCCATCTGCTGCTTTTACTGCACTGCAGATTGTGGCAGAAATTACTGAATTCAAATATAGCAAAATCATTAACTCCTAATATTTTGATGAATGTGCAGTTGCCCTTTACTATAATATCTCTGCCAGACTGGTACAGTATTATGTTTTGGGAGAAAGAAGAGAAATTCCTGGATGGACCAGGCTCACTCCAGTAGGCTATATTCTGTCTCTTAAACCTAAAGATGACCCTCTGTTTGTGTGGTGGAGTTATGTCATGTACGTGCTGGCTCAGTCAGATTTTAGTGTTCCCTTCAAAGAATGCTTCTTGACTGGAACTGCTGGTAAACATACGTACAAGATCTTTAGTGGCCATTTAAAGGCAGAAAGAACTCTAAAGATGATTAAAAATGTAGCCTGGTTCTTTCCAATTCTTCCTGCTCCATGTTTGAGAGGAGTGAGTCTCACACCACCTAACTGGAGAGTTATGTCAGACAGCATGGGTTAGAGGTCACCTCTTATCAGTTGAAGTCATCCATTGAAAGCTCACAAGGGGATGCTGGCAGCATCTTTTGCTTTCTTCTTGATTGCTGAAAATGTCTGAAATGGATCACCACAAAGCCACCTTGTATACTAAGGCAGTGACTGTTGGAAATAGTGTCACCAGGTGCTGATTATGGAGTTCCATAGCTTTTCTTGAGATATGTTTCTGATTCCCCATTCAAACTTTATTGTTAAAAGGAGGTGGAGGGATAAATTGCCATAAATATCTGTAACTTACTACTGTAGTTTGTAGAAAAACAATTTTTAAAAAATTTATTTTATAATTTTTTTAGCAGAGTACTTCCCTAATACCTCAGTCATCTGAAAGCCCCAGTGCCAAGTGGGATAGTTAGTTCTAGGATGTGGGTTCAAAATGTTGAATAGAATAACTTTTTTCAGATGATTCTGTTTGAAGTACGTTTTTCTTAGATGTTGGTCTACAACAGCCACACGTGCGTTTCTTCCATCAGGATGTGAAGCGAGCAGTAGTTTTGCTTTGGGACGTTTTTCTGCTAAGAGATGTAATTCAGAAGCAGAGCGCTTGGCTTCTTTTGATCATTGACAAAGTTTGGATTGTTATCCTAGTAAAGTAAAGGTCTCCTTGTGTTTTATACATAGCCCAAGACTGGCTTTATCAGGCATTTATGTTGTGTCATCACAGTCCTGAGAACCTTAAAACATGAAGCATCTGAAGGACTCATCCTATAGCTGATGCTAGGGTATGTTGGCTTGGGAAATCTTGAGCAGGGGCCAGTGAAGCATAAAGGCACCTCTGTCATTATTTGTCTGGTTTGTAGAGAAGCCAGGAGCAGTACTGTAATGGTTCTTCATCTGTTTTTGTATGGGGCATTTGTTGGAGCCAAATGCTATTCGGAAGCTAAATTGCTTTGGCTAAAGTGAACTTTTACATCTTTGTGCAAAACAGCCTATTGAGGAAGAACATCTCCCTACTTCTGTTTTGATAGTAAGTGCCCAAAGCCCAAGATTTTTTAGAAAAATCAGTAAGTTTTATCTTACAGTCTTGATAAACAAATATTTGTCTTCTTAGGGAACTGTTTTCCTTTATGTTGGAGGGGAAAGAAACTAATGGTGTGTACAAAGAATGGAGTTCTTGTTTGGAAAGAGAGCAAAGCCCTCTAACTCTGCTGTTTTAGTTCAGAAAAGTTTATTTCGGTGTTTCCATGGAAGTGATAGTGTTCATCTAAGACTTTCACACAAACAAGATCAGTCTTACTGAAGCTGTAGATCGTGATACTCTCTGAAACTCTTCCTCTCACTGGGCACAACCCTGCCAGATGCTCAGCAACACTTGAAGGAATCTGGGCTGCTACTGACCTCAGTCAGGGTTGGAGATGCACAGTGTTACAGGGCATGATCCGCAGTCACTGAAGTTGTGAATTCACCCTATATTGCTATACTAAAAAATGTACCAATGAAGCATCAACAAAGGGGGGAGGGGAGGTGAGTTGCTCTTCTGAAAGAAGTGTTATTCTTAGGAAACTTGTCTGTCTGCTTTGATAATTATTTTTACTATGGAAACAAATCTTTAGATGCCTTTTCTATCAAGAATCACTGGTGTTTAAAAATCTGCGGCTTTTAACTAAGAATAAAGCTTCTGAATGCAGGTAAAGATTCAAAATGTACCCTATGATTGTCAGCCATGGTGGCTTTACAGACCACCTAAAATGAGAACAATGTTTACCTGTATGCAGATTTCTGGTCAAGTTGTTAGGAAAAATAATGCTTGGCGATTTTGTGGGTTTTGGTTTTTGTTGTTTTTATTTATTTTTTTTTTTAACCCACTATGCAGGCATAGCCTGCCTGCTGGCTTGACACAAGAACTGAAAAGTAGGAAGCCTGAATTCAAATCCCACTCTTATGGTGATTCCAGCTGTAGCCTTGGCAAGTCACTTCAATTCATGTTTGTAAAACACTTCCGTTTACCCAGTATATTATAGTAATAGTGTGTAGCATGTTTTGGGTTTTTTCTTTTCAAATTAGAAAAAGATTAAAATCCTCTTTCTGTTTTGAAAAAAGTCTTCCTTGAAACTCCAGAACATTTTGAACCTGAAGAGCATGCTGTAATTGCTAATTACTGTTGTATGTTGTTAGTGCTAATGAACATGTTTCTTAAGCGCATTACTGCTACTTAGAAGAGCTCCAGGCCAGTAATAATATATCTAAGAATTTAAGTAGACTACTTACGTATTTATGCAGCAAAGGTACTTTTGAAATATAGCAGCAACGTACTATCACTTCACATCATATGCAGCAGCATAGGAAATTTAATCAAAACAGCAAAATGTCAACAGAACAGCTTACAAGCTTTAAGGTATTCATGCATTTGAAGCTTGAAGCATTTTCAACAGCAGTAGTGTCTCACACAAAGATTTATTCCCTCTGAAGTCTTTTTCATGGCTCATAAAGAGTGATGGATGAACTTAATTTTTAGTTTAATCTTTCTTTTCAGTTCAGTAATTTCTCTGATACTAGCAAAAAATTAGTGAGAATATGGAACCGCTCACCAGTCATTAGTGACTGTGTATGTTACAGATTGCGTATAGACCACAACAGGTTGCCTGACTCTTCGGTGAGTGGGGAGAAAGTCTTCCTTTCAAGAATTTTAAGTAGCATTTTAATATTTATTGCACACAATGTCTGACTACACCTTTCCATTCTTCCAAATAAACCTGTTTCAAGGATAACTTTAAACTTATTCACAGCTATTATAATGAGTTTACTGCTCCGGTACCTTGTACTGATATACAAAAGATTTCTTCTCTGACTTCAATGAGAGTTTGTCTGTGTAAGGCAGCAGAACTGGGCCCTACTGTGGTCTTGAGTCATACCTGATGCCCTATTCCATAGGCTGAATGCTATGAAAAGAATTGTAAAAGCTCCATGCTGTTGTCTGTGATTAAAATACGCTGAGAAAATAATTGCATGTTTCTACATAGGAAGGATAAAAAAAAGTAACAAAGAAATCAAAGATATCAGAGGAGAATTGAATTATGCATGTAAACTTTTTTGTTGGGCTTTCATGTTCTGTAAACTGTATTATTCCATCTTTGAGTTTGCTTGGCACATTGCTCTTTCATTATGTTACTGTACTTAAGTTTTTGGAACTGCAGAAAACTTTGCCTTCTCACACATGTCATGTTTTTATACATGGATGAAATTATATATAAAATACTACATGTTCTATTCAATATTTTCCATCCTGCATCTATGGCTGCTTTATATTGGCTCAAGAACTAAAATCAGCCACCCTGCTCCTTTAATACATTTGAAAAACGTTTTTGACATCAAAGCTTTCAATCAGTGGAGTTCAGAGTATTTATAACTTTCCAGTTCTTCCTTTTGAAGGAATCGGCTATTTTAATTAGTTTTCTTATCACAGTAGAGAAAAACAATGTAGAAAAGAGAACAGATATATGCGTATGAGATCATTTTTATTCTTTTGAAGAGCCACACTGAAAAATTTCCCCTCAAAAAGGCAACTTGAATAAAACAAAGCAGGAAATTACTTTTGGGCAAGATGGTGAGATGGCAACTCAACTTCGATTGTGGAGTGGGTATGCTGCTTCCTTCAGACTGTGCCTAAGGAGACCATGGTAAAGTCACGCACTGGACGTTGCAAAAAATTGAGTAGATATTTCCTACAGCCTATGAACTCACATCTCATTACTGTTGACACCTCTTTCCAGCTTATAACACCTATCTTAGGACAGCTTTCTGGCAAGGGAGGAAAATGTATAATATTTGGGGGACAAAAAACCTGTAGGCCCAGGGATTGCCTAATTCTGCCTGGGAGATGAGTTATCCTATGATTTCCCTCTGCAGGGGTATCCATCTGTTGGGCAAGACTGCTGACATATAAAAGTTAGAAGTAATATCAAAACATTTTCCAAAGATGATGATGATGTAGTTACCCAACAATGGGTTATAATTGCATGTCATGAAGGAACCCATAGGAACAGTTCTTCATTTCCTCTAGTTACACTTAAGGAAAAATACAGAAAACTTACAATATTTAAGTCCAAGAAGAGCACTGACTTAGAGCTATGCAAATAAAACCATGGAAACGTTATAAATAGCATGGATTTGTAACAGCAGAAATATGTAGGACTTTTAAATTCTTATGAAAGAGATCTCATAAAGCTGCTGCAACCCCTGTGGAGGTATAGCCTCATGAATTTACTTTTTAATATATGAAATGGTTCTTTTCCCCAGACTTATTGACATTCTCTTTATTTTTTTCTAAATATGGCTAGAAGTATCAATTTTAAAATATGTCTTAGAGTATTTTTCTTTCTTACTATTCTGTTTTGTTGTTGTTCGTGTTGGTTTTAATTTTTTCTCTGCAACAGAGTTCTCTGCAGTGAGAATCTGCTGTGTATGGTAAAACCACAGTCTAGGGCCTCACATGAAGAACGTGATTTTCTTTTTTTTTTCCTATTTCACTTTCTAACTAGTGCCTTCTCCAACTCAGGTTGCTGGAAAACTGCTGCCAAAAGGCATGCAGAGAAATGGTATTTGTTCAGAGCATCCACTGCACTGCTGCCGCCTGGTTGAGCTGCGCGTGCTTCAACAACGCGCTCCGTCCATTTGTGATGGGGGGTGCCCTCTGCCAGGGGTGTTGATCTTTCTGGACTTATCGGGGCTCCTAACAAGCAGTGTGTGCAGGTTCTCTTAAATCCTGAAGGCAATCCCTTAAGCAGATGGTTTGAGTTGTCCACTTGTGTCCCAATCTTTTCTGTCCCTGTGCCAAGCCTGCTTAGCTCAGCATGGCTGTATATGTTTCAAAGAACCAAGTGAAACCAGTAGCTGATTTGAAATTGCTAAGGTGGAAAAGCACATGGTAAAGCTGCATTGTAGCGTAGTCCCTATGCTGATAGATACCTGTTTGGTGAGAAAAGGCTAAATTTGAGATATGCAGACTGGACCCCAGACACAGACTGCTCAAGCAGGCTTTTTTTCTTTTTGTGCCCAAAAGACAGTGCGCTCTGAAAAGCTGCAAGTAATGGTGAGTGATAGGATTACAAACTATTGATAATCCAAAAATCAGCTAAGTGTTTTGGAATCTTTGTACTAATTTCATAGGTGCCTGAACTGTGGCAAAGAGTTAATGTCTAATATGTGAAGTGTGATAAATTATTAACCAGTTCAGAATGTTGAAAGGGCCTGTGCTCTAACATAGTTATGACAGATGTCAAATCTATATATCACTAGATGTTTTCTGGTTGTACTGGAAGGAATGACGGTGACTTACGTGCAGGGAGACTTCAGTTGAATCACGCTGATATCAACAGGTGTTTTTTGTGTGCATTTTGGAATACAACCAGAATTTTTAGTCCAGCTTTAAAGACTTAAAAGGAGTCTGCTAGTAAAGATAAGCTCTTGTTAATAAGCCAAGTTTTGGGGTCCATATCTGAAATAAAACTGAGTATTTTCTTATTTACTTTT
>NW_009260814.1:313120-343285 GCF_000687185.1 Egretta garzetta | reverse complement strand
AAGGGTATGATTTCTCATTCTCTGTGTAGGGGGTACACAAGGAGAATACAGACAGCACTCCTCAATCATTGCTATGCCAAACTATCATCATATTTAACACAGAGATAACCAGAAAAGGCCATTAGGTTTAACACAGAAAATAAAAATAGTCTGAAATACTCTACAGGTAAAACAAAATCTTATTTTTACTTTCTCCCTCTGTCCTTTTGCTGTCCTATTTCTGATCTGTCTCACTTGTTCTAAACGGCACAGGCGAGAGAGGCAGTTTGGAGAAATGTGTAAAATCTTCCCTAATCTGTGATCAGTGAGAATGTTGGATGACATTTGTCTCATTGTGTTATATAATTTGTTTTGCTGAATCCAGAGAGCCAAACTGTGATGCTCCTGACTGTCAGAACACCCCCTGACTCTATTGGAATCCTCTTTCTCCTCAGCGTGTCCTTAAGATGTCCCTCAAATCATGTACCGTTCAGGAACTGGCTGTTTTGCCTGTTTGGAGCTCTTATTTAGCTGAGCACATTAAAAGCTTAAAATAATGTGCATTCCTAGACGTGGCCATGCACAGCTGTAGGTACTGAAAATAACAGTTAATCTAATTTTCTAATTATTCCTATTGTTGAATTATTTTTCTAACTATTGAACTATGTATTGAATTATTACAACTACTGAATTCTAATTATTGAATTATTCAGACTATTCTAACTATAACTATTCTAGTTATTCTAATAAAATCAAATACATGAAATCAGAGGTCTGTCCTAGCTATAACATAATGTTCTTTTTACTAATGTCTTGCATTATAGCTCAAAATGAGCATAATAAATTGGAGAAATAGCTTGAAATTAAGATAAAATTCTGAAAAGACTGCTGCAAAATGCTGCACTTATGAAACCAAATAGATAGTGATAATTAGCCTTCTGCTAGAGTGTTCTGGCTTTTTGGCTTGGCTCAATGCTCTGAGCTAGGAATGTGGGGATTTTTTCCTCTTTATTTTTTCTCTTCTTGTTTCCTCTTATTCCAGGTTGAACTTCTAGTTAGGTAATGAGCTAGAACTAACTTTTGATCCTTCCCTCTCAGAACACATGAGGATGGGCTGGAGAGTGCAAATTCATTTCTCATCATGGTGAATGCTATAATTAGCAAAAAGTCTCTGGAATTTGAAAAGGCGAGAAGAGGTCTCATTTGGCAAACTGGTAATTCCTTGTGAGAAAAGGAAACAAAACAGAGAATTAAAGCTATAATCAGTGCTATCTTAGGAAGTAGGACATTTTCCAAGGCCTTAGCATTTGATAATTACACTGAGGTTATGAATTTTCCATTATAAGGGGTCACTAAGAAGGCTGATGTAAGAGAACTAATAGAGGGTAAAGAAGTAGAAACCCTTTAGCAATTGCTTTATATGGATTTATGTAACAAATCTCATTTCAGACAAAGTAATTGTTTCTCAGCTCATAGTTTTCAACTACACCAGTAGATAAGGATTTTTATTCCAGCTTCATTAGAACCATGTCTGCCAAATTAACAATTACAATGCTATTTAGCTGATGATACCTTGCATTTAGAGTGACATTCCTTTTACAAGGTCTTGTGTATGAGATGTGTTTTGTAATGTAACAGGCTACCAGTAGTGACTGGCCCTTCTCATCTGCCTCAGTTCATCCTTTGTGCTTGCCACCAAAGTAGATAGCCTGAGGAAATAAAAGCAAAATATATTTACATATGTAGCTTAGGTTAACTCTAAGATGAATAAAAAAGGCCATTTGCCCTTATGTGAGGTGGTGTATAGAAACAGCTGCATGAGTTGATAATTTTGACTGCCCTGCACTTACTGCAGGCTGTCACCTCTTTGACACTCTCCCTACAGATCCTATGCTGGAAATGATCACAGGATACATTAGGATGATTCCTAATACAATGAGAGGAAAAATCCCTCAGGAAATCTATGCTGTTAATGAAAGCACAGTAACAGATAATTTTGAATCATAGAAGGTTTTGTGTTGGAAGGGACCTTTAGAGGTCATCCAGTCCAACCCCCCTGCAGTGAGCAGGGACATCTTTAAGCAGATCAGGTTGCTCAGAGCCCCGTCCAACCTGGTCTTGAATGTTTCCAGGGATGGGGCCTCCACTACCTATCTGGACAACCTGTTCCAGTGTATCATTACCCTCATTGTAAAGAATTTCTTCCTTATATCCAGTCTAAACCTACCCTGCTTTAGTTTAAAACCATTACCCCTTTTTCTGTCACAGCTGGCCCTACTAAAAAGATTGTCCCCATCTTTCCTATAGGCCCCCTTTAAGTACTGAAAGGCCACAATCAGGTCTGCCCGCAGCCTTCTCTTCTCCAGGCTGAACAAGCCCAACTCTCTCAGCCTGTCCTCATAGGAGAGGTGCTCCAGCCCTTGGATCATTTTTGTGGCCCTCCTCTGGACCCACTCCAACACTTCCATGTCCTTCTTGTGCTGAGGGTGGACTAGATAATGCTCATGAGATACCTTGCATTGGCAGAACTTTCTAACTGGTAACTGTTACTTGATGGGTAAAAGCTACCGTTTGGGTATTTATACCAAACATTCTCCATCTTCAGCTTGCATGTTTGAAAGATCTGCTAGCTAATCTGAAAAAGGAACACCTAATTTGGTACCACTGCAAGAAGAGTCTTGGTTCAGTGGTATGAAAATAATAAATTACTATGTATTTTAATAGGACATAATTTGGTGTCTCAGGTATAAGTTGGAAAAAAGAAATTATTCAAGATAGTACGTAAGTGGTAAATGCTTTTTGTAAATTTTAACAACTTTTAGATGCATCCACACTTTGAATCTTTTTTTTTTTTTTTTCAAGTTTAGTTTTCTATCTGGTACTACTGTGTTTTGGGGGATATGTATGTATGCAAAAATACTGGCAACTCTAGTAGAGAAGATATTTCTGTTTACAGCACTTAAACCTATTCATTTTCTCTCACCATCTTTTTATTGGGTTCGTTTCTGATCCACGTGTGATCAAAACAGCACTGTCTTGTAAAAACGCATGACACAAAAGGTGAGCCTGGTAAATAGGGCCTAACTATAGGTGCTATTAAGATGTGTAACTGAAGAATTTATTTTTGGCTAAGCAGTCTTTGTTTCCCCACCCCCAATAACAGCTTTATACAAGTCAATTTAGCTAACTAGAGTAGCAAGTTAGGCATAGGCAGACTTAGAGTAAATGCAGAGTAAAATGACAAGCCAGAAATTCATTATATGGTTTTGGGTTATTAGATTCAAGCTCAGTAGCTTTTATAGATTTATGGATGTCACTGTAGATTTACAGCCTGGAAAAGATGATAACAAGGTCCAGAAATCTGATGTTTTGTTGACACTTCAATATCATGAAAGGATTAGCTGTGAGTTCTGATTTGAACTAATGGAATAAGTTAGATACAGAATTTCTGCTTATCATTCTGGGTTATTTTATGAAGTGCTACTTGTACAAAATATACCTGAATTGGATAAAGTACATTGCACACCTCAGGTATCCAGTGTTGAGATATATATATGGTTTTGTTTTTTAAATATATAGTATTTGTACAGAATCTGACACAGAACAGGACCTGCCCCAATAATGGTAATCCTAAAGCCTTCTATGTTATTACTGTCTTTTTGAGATGATCCTTAGTTTTGAGATATGTTTATATAGGAAGCTATTTTTTTTGTTTGTGGAGGGTGGAGCAGCATCCAGTAACAATGCTTGCATGTCTTCCCAAAGCACTACATATCTCTCTTGTTTCTAATGAAATTGGGAAAGAAGGTTGTATACTAATACTAAATCCCATGATAGCAGATGCTATCATTTATTAGTTCATGATTTCATATTGATTTCCTAGGATGACACGTTTTTTTAAAAGGCTGTTCCTAATCCCATTTCTGTCTATCATCCTTTGTGACTTATGTTGACAGTTCCTTTTAAAGAATAAAACAGATTCTTTTTGAAATCTGTTCTTTTATACTGAATTTCTCTGCCAGAGGCCTGTCACTCTCCCACTGAGGTAGTTGTTGACATTTACCAAAGCACAACGATGTTTAATTTAATATTTTTGTGCTTTAATGTCGTATTCCCAAGACAACAGTTTGTCATTTCTCTCTCTCCTGATACAGCTAATGACAGTTAACTTCAGAAACTCCTTTCATTCTTTAGCATTTGGGCTTAATTAGTGTTATGCTATTTTAGTGCCTGATTTCTAGACTATTATTTGTAAAGTATTATACTGTGAGCACACCTATTGAAATTAGTAAGGCTAGATAGTAAGAGATGATATTTGACATATGAGGGAGAGCTGCAGAGCTGGGAAGTTAGGTCACAGGAATAATAAAGGAGTCCAGGATCACTGTGTATTTATTAGTGTTATAACAGCTATAAGAATGCCTATGTTTATGTGTACACATGCGCATATATATGCTTGTATATACATATGTTTCTGCATGTTTGTGTATGCAAACACACATTTTGAGAATTAAAGCAAGTTTGTGTTCTTGCTTTTTTAGTTATGGCTCCAGAAGTTATGAAAAACTAGGTAGCACAAGTCTCAATAAATGAAATTATTTCGTAAGGTTTCCTCCATTACCTTTAATGAGAAGCTGATTGAACTGAGAGGCCAACAACATTAGCTTCTAAGAGCTGTAGCTGTGCAGTGGTCGCCCTTTGAGAAAGCAAGGATAGAAGATACATGGCCTTGCAGTGCTGTTATGGAAAGACATTTCAAAACAAGGCCGCTCTGTGTTACAGCATCCATTTGGCCAGCCACATTTTTGGTAAATGCCAGCTTGTGTTTGTTAAAACCCTGCCGAAATGTGAGTAGCTGTTCTTCTCTGAGAAAACTGGGTGTGGGGTGAGGTTGGACCAGTGCTGGGGAATGATAATGAGGGTTAGACATGGAAATGGCAGGATTTGATCATTGAAGTCTGTAACTCTCTTCTACTGCAAAGGGATTGGGATTATACCGTTTAGCCCTTCCTGGGGATGAACCCAGCTCTAGAGTGGTAGAGTTTGGAAGTGGAGGAGGATGCTCTTGAGCGGTGAGTTTAGTTCAGGACAGATTGCAAAGTGCTTGCAAACTTCAGATGGAAAGGGATGGAAGCTGAATGGGGGAAGAATGAAAACTAGAAAAATCTATTAAAGGTCCTCTCAAACTTGCAGAAAAGTAGATGGAGACACACAGAGACTTTTATTACTTCTTTCTGTCTTTCATTCTCCTATGTTCATCCTGTAGGGAATATAAAGAAAACCTTAAGAATTAATTTACAGAACATCTGAATAATATAGAATCAGCTGGTAGCAAAAAGGCAGGATTTGAATAACTAACAGAAATGCAAGTTTCAGATCATGTGCATCTACTAGGTGAAACAAGGAAGGAGCTGGCATTAAGCTCCTCAAAACTCAAATGCCTGGAAAAGAGTGACGACAAGCACAGTGAATGAAGAGAAGAAACTTTGTAGGAAGGAAAGTCTAAAAGTGGGGAAAAGGAAGGGACAGTTATGGAGGAAAAACTAATGAATACAGATTATTTGGAGACATGGTCACTATGATGGTAGTTTCCATTATCAAAAAAACAAAGAAAAAGGAAAAAACCAAGCATGGTAACATGCATGAAAGATGTAATGAAACTGTCTCTAAGTGTTTTGTTCTGCCCCTTCTCCCTCCTCCACCCCCATCTCCCCGTGATTAATGATACAAGTAATAAAGTAATTGAAGTAGTAATACCTTACTTACTGGAAGTAATAAAGATCTCAAGAAACTGGTGGAAACTTAAACAATTTCTACTGAAAGAGGGCAATAAACACTGAAAATCCTAAGAGCACTCCCTGTTGGTAGGGAATGTTGTTTCTTTGTGGTGATGCTTCAAGGATCCTGACTGTTACAACTTCTAATGTAAGCAGGATAGAAACGTGTGCTCTAGTGTCACATTCCCAAGACAGTTAGTCGTTTCTCTCTCCTGATACAGCTAAGCCTTAAGTTAACTAACAGTTATTCTATACCTAGAATAGTTGTTGGACCTGGAATGTTTTGATATTAGAAACTTCTGTAAAGTGAGTGAATTAATGGCCTTGGTGAGCAATTTAGATATTTACATCTCTGTGCCTTTAAGTGCATAAACATACCATGATTACATGGTACCCTTATCTCCTGAAATCCATTTGTGTGTTGCAAATGTTCCTTCGTTGTCCCTTTTCTGGGGGATAGATCTCTTCTAGTATATGTATGTGTGGTGTATATATACCATATATATTCATTTAATGTATTAATGTTAGCTAGATCAGTACTAAAAAAAAAAAAAAAAGAGGTGGAAGGAGTAAAATGATCAGACCACAAGAATTTAGATTCCCTTTAGCAATTAAAACTGGAACCAGTATTAAAGAAAACAGCAGTAAAGTGGGACCAGGTAGGAAATATTTTCTTACAAAATAGCCACAAAGGTTTATGCTAAGAAATAGCTGTGTCTGCCTTAAAAAGGAAAAAAAAAAAAAAAAGTTTAGTAATGGATAGGTGGACTCCTTATAGATTTTATGATTAAAAATGCAAAGATCCTCCACCCATAAGAAACTTTTTAAGCTTTTTACTTTGGATTAAAGGAATTAACTTTGTTACCTCAAGAGATCAAATTGTTCTGGGTGCTTCTGGGAGGGAAAGATGATTTAAGGTTTTTAGAGACAGCGCAGCAGGGAACCACATTCTGACTCAATGAGCCACCACAAGTTAATCAGTACTTTTCACTCGGTATTGTTTTCTCTTGCCTTTGCAAATCTCATGCTGTTCTTGAAATGCTGGGGAATTGAAAGAACTGATTGGCTGTCAGTACTTGAGGGAAAAAAGATAGTATTTCACAGTGAGAGAAATGTATATATTCTTCTCTTAAAACTTTTTATATTCTTCTTTTAAAACTTTTTTTTTTTATTTTAATTTAGCGGTTGGGACCTCCAGGAAAGAAAAATGCTCTTTGTGGAAACAAATGGCTTCCTGTCCCCTGCAGAGAAAATTATTAAGAACAAATTCACTCATAAAGTAATAAAACAAATAAAAAAAAATTGCCATGAGCAAAAAGTGCTATTAATTTTAACTAGTTTCTGGCACAATGCAGAAATAAAGAATTCTTAATGCTTAAGAATGGCTTAAGATCTGAAATTTTGCTCCTACTTTCAAAGGCTCAGGAAAATACAGTAGGAACAGTTACAGATGTATTCTGGATACATCCAGCTGTATGGAGGTGCTTACTGTTAGGAGTTCGGGCTCATTCTTTTCTCCATTCCCCCTTGCTTTCATCACTAGTCTTCCCACACACAGAGTTCATACTGGCACAAAAAAGAGAGACAGTATTCTCATAGTACTTTTACACATACTTAGAATAAAAAGAAAAGGGGTGGGGAAATTCAGAGAAGCCTCTCTTTTGTGGCATCTAGTCACATTTTGTAAATTTGGTAAGCGCTGTGAAGTACCTGAACCCACATCCCAACTCCAATCTGCAGTCAAGTAAATCATTATCTGAAGAATTTAATTGTTGGCAGGAGGGGGAGAAGAATTAATTTCTGGTATATCCATGTATTTTCTGGAAAAATACGGATATGCAATGAAAATGGTTAGTGATGCGTGGGGTTTTTTTTTACTTGTATTTCAGTAGGAGTGTGTGCAAAGGCAGAACAGCCAGACTGGAATTATGGTTTTGTTTTCAGGAGACTGAAACTGGCTGATCAAGAAGAAGAATTAGGAAAACTGGGGCCCCACCTCTGATCTCAATGCAATAGGATCATGGCATGAATGATCTCTGAGACTTACAAAACTAAAGGTTCCAGACTGGATTCAGTGCTTTAGATTTCTTGGTGGTGGCATGTGTCCGTGTTGGTTTTGTGTGGTTTTTGTTTCATTTTGTCAGTGCAGAGGGAGAGATTTGCTGTAAATATGCAACCTGGAACAACCACTGATAGGAGTGATGTGACTGATTTCCCCACCTGCTTTGCTGCAGAAGCACTCCCAGTGATCCGAATGCAGCTGCATAAGCAATTAGAAGAGACCTCAATGCCACAACCCAGCAACAGCTTGGGGCCAGCGCTCAAGTTCACGTTTTTAATGACTCATCTGTCACTACCACCTCACAGATTCTTTCCTAGTACTAATGTAGTGGAGAGGATGCTAAGATTTGTGATCACTGTTGCTGAATAGAATGGAATTATGCAACTTTATGAGGGGGTAGAAGCTCTATGTGTGTGTGCATGTATATTTTTATAAAACTGTGCTAGGTTCTGCTCTTTTTTTCTCCTTTGAAAATCTGCACTACTTTCACAGATGTCACTCTTCTTTCTATAGATTTCCTGAGATAACAATTTTAACCTCCAAAGGCTTGTTCTTCACTTAGTACCATACTGACTGTTGACAGGAATTTCTTCAGGAAAAGAGCTTTTCTGAAATGTAGGGATTTTAATCTGCTACTACCTCTTGTGAAATGCAGAAGATTATTATTCATTTATGTAGTATATGTCAAGGTATACAGACCACATAGAGATGTGTTCTCTCCCTGAAGAGCTTGAAGTCCAAAGACTTTGTTATGATGATGAAACCAGGGACATGCATAATTTTAGCTACTATTCAGCAAATAAATTTTACAGGGTATCATTTAAAGAAAGAAGACTGTGGGAATGAAAATGTAGTGATCTCAGCTGCATAAGATATGATGTAGAGGGTTTTTTTTTCTGTCATTAGAAAGCCCAAAATGTCAGAAATCTTTTCTCTTGCTACATATCTGCTTGTTACCATCCAACTGTGTATTAATCTTCCAGATGATAAAAATAAACATACTTTGTGTAGTTGCCTTCTGCAAGACAGGTTATTACAGGACTTCTGGGTATGTCAGTGAGGGAAAAGTACAAATGCCACAACTTCTCCTCATGGTTTGTGTTTACAAAAGAAGAGGACAGCTTCAATCACTTTTAAAAAGTCATTGTTTTATTCTCATTCCTTCTCCCAGAAAATTCAGTTAACTGTTTACTAGAAACAAAGAAGTGTGTTTAGTGATATGCCCATCTTATTGAGCCATCAAAACTTTTTTTCCTTAAGAAATCAGGCTCAATTTTGTGTTTATTCAGCTCTTTGCAACTAAAATGCACAGTGTATCGATATTTTAAGTACAGTCACAGTGTAGCTATTGCCTCTTGCTAATCCAAGATGAGTATCAGAGACTCCACGCTGTATCTGTGCTACAGGTGCCAGAACAACTCTGAGTGGAGGGGTTTGCCCATTTTACGTTTCTCCTATGAATCTAAAGACGATGCTTGAAGTCCAGCTTCTCAAGTTAGTACTCTGCATTTCTAGGTCTTGCTTTTGCTCAAATACATGTCTAAGTGTGGTGGGTTAACCTTGGCTGGCTGCTGGGTGCCCACCAAACCACTCTCTCACTCTCCATCCTCAGAAGGCACAAGGAGAAAGTGATATTAAAAAGACTCTGGTAAGGATGGGGGAGATTGCTCACAGATTATTGTCTCAGGAAAAACAGACTCAACTTGGGAAGATAAATTTCTTAGCAATTAAAAATACAGTTAAGACAGTGAGAAACAAAACTAAAACCACTTCCCACCTACCCCTCTTCTTCCTAGGATCTGCTTCACTTCTTTGTCCTGACTTCTGACTCCTCCCCAAGCAGCGTACGTGGCATGGGGAATGGGGGTTGCAGTTCATTTGCAATATTTTGTCTCTGCTTCTCCTTTCTCACACTTTTTCCCTCCTCCAGTTGTGGATCCTTCCCACAGGCTGCAGTTCTTCAAGAACTGCTCCAGCATGGGTCCATTTTTGGTGGGTACAGTCCTTCAGGAACAGACTGCTCTGGCATGGGTCCCCCACAGGCTGCAGTTCCTGCCAGGAAGCCTGCTCCTGCAGGGACTCTTCTCCACCAGCTGCAGTTCCTGCCGAGAGCCTGCTCCTTGTGTGGGCTCTCCCTAGGCTGCATCTTCCTTGGTGGTATAACCACCTGTTCCAGCATGGGGTCCTCCACAGGCTGCAGGTGGATATCTGCTCCAGTGTGGTCCTCCATGGGCTGCAAGGGGACAACCTCCTTCATCATGGTCTTTTCCATGGACTGCAGGGGAAATGCTGCTCTGGCACCTGGAGCACCACTTCGCTCTCTTTCTTCACTGACCTTGGTGTCTGCAGATCTGTTTCTCTCACTTTTCACATTCCTTTCTCTTACAACTTTTGCACAGCATTTTTTACCCTTTCTTAAATAAGTTATCACAGAGGTGCTACCACTGCTTCTGGTGGGTTCAGCTTCAGCCAGCTGTCCATTTTGGAGCCAGCTGGAACTGGCTGTGTCCAACATGGGGGGGCAACTCCTGGTGTCTTCTCCAGAAGGCACGTAAACCCAGTGCACCAAGTTTCTTTGAAATGCAGTTATATTTCTGCAGACAGAATTTGTGCCTTCCCATCAGTGTGAACCTGTTATGCTTTGTCATTACTGTGACAAGACGGGATGGGATTAGGTCTCTGCAGAGATGTAAGAAGACAGGTTGTTGCCAGAAACGGTTAGGACAAAATTTCAAATCGAGCATAAAAAGCAAAGGAATAACAAGTAGATAACAAAGTGGATGGACAGATTTTAAGGAAGCTGTTTTCCTTCTTTTTTTCACACTGAGGTAAAGAGCTTTCTGTTGAAAAGGGATTTGTTTGGAATGAAAGACCCCAAACTCTAATGCAGTCGTTGTGTGTTGCCTTCTGCTTCGTTTGTTTTCTTGGGCTTCAGGGGTGGGTTGTTTCTTATTGGCAGGACATTTTCTGTTCTGTAGAATTGTTGATAAGGAAGACTAAGATTGCTTATGCATTAGAGTGGCCAAGGCTTTTTTTTTTGCACTGTTTAGTTGAGGCTTTGCATTACCTAAAGGAGTGTTTGACAGATAGGAATGACATACAATTACTTAGACACAGTTGTCATCTTGAGTGGGAAACTCACCAAGTGCTTCCTTCCTGCTGCAATTCTTTGTGAAGAAGCAGCCCACGTTCTGCTGAAAAAATCATCTATCCATTCTCCTGAGCCTGAAAAGAAAAACAGTGAAATGAACTGGTTTTGCTCCAGTGGTCTTACATCCTTTGAATAACATTTATTTTCAAACTGTCATTCACACCAGAAGAAAATGTATCAGATCAAATTTTTCTTACAAGAAAGCTTAGATTTTCATTTCTAGACTTTAAATAAATGATGCTACAGATTTTAGGCTTCTACCTGTCTGCAAGCTATGTCAGGAGAATTGCAAATGCCAGAGGTGATTTTCATGCTCTTTCTCCATGAGCTTTTAAATCACAGTACTGCTTAAATAGAGTCCTTGAAGTTTTAAGTTTGATTGAAGCCAAAGTGATTCCTAAGACAACTTGATTTGCGATCAGCTTGAGAACAAGATATAAAAAGATCACATTTAGGCAGGGGATTTTTTTTAGTTCCATTTTAAGTGACATGGATTTTTAATTTGGTAGCAACAGTACATGTAATGGCACAATCTTTGGGAATGGAACCATTGCAAGTAATTGACCTGCAAAGCCATGCTTTTTTTTTTTTGTAAGCTGAAATACAATTTCATTTAAGTATGGGGAGGTAGGATTGTATTGCTTTGATATTAGTAAGAGCCTTCTCTAGAAGGTATCTTCTTGCCTGTGATGGCTTGCTGAGACTTTTTAGAAACTGATCTGGCAGGAATCAACCTTGCACTGTACTAATCAACAATTATTAAATGTGATTCAGAAAAACACTGTGAATAATCTTCAAGAAATTGTAGCTGAGTAACAAGAATAACACAAGCCCTTGAGAACTTCATAGCAAAGTACATTCGCTAGTTGTCATTATCAGCTGTTGAAAAAGTGTGAGAACAAAGTGATAAGAGTAAGAATGAGAAAAATGAAGGGATAGTCCTTTTTTATTACTAGTTAATGGCAGATGTATCAACATTTTTCAGTCTGTATATGCTGAAGAGCCACTATTCATGAAAAACATAAATTGATTCCATGCCTCCTTCCAAAGTTAAAAAAAATAGTGAAATTGTTCACACAAATTGTTGAGCTGAGTGAAGAAATAAAGTGTATCGATGGTTTCATCAATGACATACTCAGGAATGAGCTGAAAAGTTATGTCTGTAATGGAAAATAGTAAGGGGTTTATGTATTGGTTTTACCTAATCTGATATGTGTATGTATGCGCTTATATATGCTATGCAACATGTAGAAATATTATGGTATTTAACCCAGCAAATAAGTATGAGAAAAAAGTTGCCCAGTAAAATACTTGTAGTGGCCAAGTGGAGGTTGCGTGAGCAGAAGTAGGAACTAGGAAGGAGCAAACATAGGGACAGTTGCATAACTTCTGGAAGTTCTGCGACTTTTTATATTAACTGAGGATCCTGAAGCACTTTTATAGTCCCAAACTTTTATATTTTCCTTTCCATTCAAGTGTATATTATTTCCATTTCTGTAAATTTCTTTCAAAAGAGTTTTTCCTTTACAGTTTTTCGGTTGTTTTTTTTGTTTGTCCTCTTTGCTGTACATCCTAGTTTCAGCCTCCCTCTAAATACTGATCTGAGACACATAGCGCTTGAATAAAACTGTGCTGCTAGCCCACAACTCAGTGTGCTAACTACCGAGCTCAGAGAAAAATACTTCTTCGTGATTTCGAGTCCAACTTGCTCAAAGCAGAAACTTTTATTTACAACTCTTTGTCTACATCAAAGGGTGGGTGGTGGTAGAATCAAGCCAGGGGAAGAATACCTAGCATACTTATTCTAATCTCAAAATGTGACTCCAGTTTCTCCTTGATTTACTCTGACCTTGCTAAAGAAATTATGAAACTGCAAAAGATCATAAGTTTCTAACTCGGGCATGAGCCCATATCACTATTCTTTCAGAGCAGAAGTTGTCTTTGAAGGTTCTACTGCTGATCTGACAAATGTTAGTGGTCTAAGCAAGGTGGGTGAAATATGTGAAACGGCCAGAGTGCTGGTATGTCTGTGCATGCTGAAAGTCAGGATACAAGCATCGCTTCACTAGTTTATCAGTTCTGCACAGTTACAGCATTCATCATCAACTTGAGAAGATGAACCTCTCCTGTGTATTGTATGGCTCTTTCTGGTGCAAGTCCTTTGCTGTGGGTATAGCATAGCCTACCCTGTCCTGTTACTCCTCTTGGGTATTGGCCCCAGGGAAGAGCTACCACCATCCCTTCTTCTTCAGATTTCTAGGTGTAGCAGATCATGCTTGTCTGATGCCAAAGGCTCTGTACCCCAGGCAGTCCCCTGCTGTGTGGGGTTATCATGAATGCTTTCTGTCTCCCTTACTCTCTCTTTTAACTGGGATAGAGGTTGGTAAAAATTCACTGAATCACATTCTTACGTTGACCTTGTATTAAACTCAGAGGTATGGAGCTTGATTTTTTTTTTTTTTTTTTTTTTTTTTTTTTTTTTTTTTTTTTTTTCTCATTTTTTTCTCTTTTTTTTTTGTTTAGCCAAGTTTTCACCGATTTCTTTGGGAACACTTCAGACCTGAAACTCAGAGGTTTAAACTACAGGAATTATGAGTTTGAGAGGCATTGGATCTCTGCATGGTCACTGCATTTTGTGCAGTTCCAAGTTTCAGCAGTTGGATTCAGTTTTGTATATCATCAAAGAAAGGGTTGGCCAAATTTACAGCAAATGCAAACCTGTATAGTTCTGTAGACAAGAAACTTATACTGATTTATTCTAACTTAATAACAGGGACCCAGTGTTGTTTATGGCGTATTAGTGCACACAAAACACTTTCTGAAAAAGTTGTTCAATCTATTACAATACTAGAGTTTAGTTCAGACATGGGTATAAACAGAGGCTCTCCACTGAGATCTTTTGAAAGTTGTTCTATAGAAAACAATGTATGAGAGTGTGTGTGGGGGAACTAAATCTAGAAATATGAGGAAAAGTACTATAAAAATGAAGTCTGTTGCCTATGATGGAATTTATCCCAGTGAAGACAGCTCAATGCTCAAATAGTAGTTAAACTCCAATTTGAGGTCTCACAAGGAAACTAAGAATGCCTCTTGCTGTTAATTCCTTCCATCAAAGATGAGAAGTGTTGTAGGTTATTAATCATCTGAATCACATTAATCATATTGATAAGTATATAAACCTGGACAATTTGAAAAGGAATAATTAAAAATTGGTTTAAAAAAATCTAATTGAAATCTCATTTATAAAAGGAGGACAAACTGATAAGACAACTGGATTTTTTTAAAAAATAGATTATTATGCTTTGTGGTCTGATCTTGAAGTATAAATTGGAATTCTGTTAGCAGCAGTGTAGTAGGTGTATGAAGGTTTTCCTTGAGGGAAAATCTATATTGGAGATTTTAATTAGTAGATGTTTGAAATGAGGTAAGTTGCTTATTTGTAAAACAGGGGCCGGTCATGCTATTAGAAGCGCAGGCTACAGTCTCGCCCTTTGTATCTGCGTGGTCTGGTGGTTTGGGAAGTGAATGTTTGCTTTCTGTCTCTGCAGCAGGTGGAGAAGACAGAGCATATGCCACTGCTCTGTTCGACTGTGAAGTGGATGCTTAGCTCTGTTGGCCTTTTTCTTTCCGTTTAAATGACTGTTGTTATTTTCAGCTTGAATGAAATAATGCATCTTTCCAGTTTACTTTTATATATATAATATCTATATAATATATATTAATAATATATATATCTCAAAGGGATTTGGAGTAAGTCTGATATGAACCTGAAATAGTGGAGGCAGACAGGATATCTTCATCCTTAAAAATCTTGTAACTTAGAAAATAAGCCTTGTGTTTACATGCAGGCATCTGGAAAGAAGGATTTGGACTGTTTTCTGCCACAGGTGCCCAATCCACCAATCCAAAAGAGAAATTTGTATTAGGAATGTGTAATTTCAATATATTTTTCTGAAATCATAGTGAATATTTTTCTGAACTGATAAACACACACGTATGTTGACTGGCCTTAAGTTTTATGATATAACAAAAAAGTTCACTTTTTTCAGTTCTTAAAGTTTCAGTAGCAATTTAGCTAGTCTTTAATAATTCTTCATTCTTTAACAAATAAAAAATTTAAAAAAAAATCTTAAAAAGAGACCTTAAAAAGAACTCTGTATTAAAAGTGGGCATTAATCCTTTACCTTACCTGTTGAAGGTGTAATCTTTGTTCATTGTAGAGCCTGAGTGCTCCTTAGAGCACTGTGTGGTTTCTTTAGTAAATATGAATGAAAGCATACAACATCATATGGGTTTTCTTTCTGCACGCTTTGCTTTAAGTCTCAGTTTACATTCAACCAATAAAGTATAAAAGGTAAAAGGAGAAGATTAATTCTGGTACTTCATTTAATTCAATGTAGAGTCTTTGCTTGTTGATATATTTTGATGTGAGGTTTTGATTTGTACGGGGGTGTAGAGTGATTTAACTAGATTTGTATATGGACAAAAATTAGACATAAAAACTTGGCAAGTGATGTCTCTTTCATAGGTGGCTTCTATGATTCAGCTTCACAGAGGGCAGTAGTTCAGATAGCACAGAGCTCTGGGGACAAAGAGTAAAACTACCTTAACATATCTTCGCTAGCAGATCAGATGTGTAGATCCACTGACCTGCCAGATACTAAAGAATTGCGTACAGAAGGCAACTCACTGGCATTCTGAAGGCATCTGTATGCCTTTTTGCTAAGTTGCTTTGCATCCCTGAAAATGGACCATATGAGAATTGATGGTTTTATGCCAAATGAGAATTCTTCTAATCTTGTGAGGGGTGTATAAACTTGCTTTAAGCTGATTTACGCTGGCAATATGCTCAAAACAGATGGAATGCATCAGTGCTGTGATATAAAGTCTCTTAATGAATGTTGCCAAGCAAAGAACCCCCTGCCACAAAATGCTGCAGATACTGTAGTTACACAAAGCAGAACAGTAAGTGGATCACATCTGTATAGCGAGGCAGACTTTCATCTCTGCAATTCACTTTCCACCTGTTGCAAAAACTGGACATAAGGTTCATTTCTCTCACGTGTTTTATTGTGGAAACAGTGTGTCTGCAAGGGTATCATCGTTAGTTTACCTAAGTTAGAGGGATCTAGGAAAGACTGTCACTTTGGATTGTTCTAGATTAAGCAGACCGGTCTGTCTGCAGTTAGGAAGTGTGAGGTAAGATGAGTTGCAGAGCTGTCACTTTGTGATTTTATTTTTATTTCTTAAAACGGTTACTCCAGTGCATACATATAATCTGTCAGGTAATCTAATTAGACATGCATTCCATTATACATACAGGCAAATAATCACTTGAGACACTTACATTTCACATTTAATTTTAGAAGTAAACTGCTTTATTTCCTATGATAAGACAATGGGGACATATTGGTTAATATGATTTTTTTAAAGTAGTTTTCTTATCAAGATGCAGGTAAAAAAACTATTAAAAATGCTAGCTTAATAATACAACATGATTAGTTATCCTGGTATTAGCATAGCATTGGGGTGTCCTCTAAAAAGAGAAGAGTCAATTTAGTGTCTAAACATGCTTCAGCAGATCTATTACAGTTGGAATAACGTTCTCAGTCTTATGCTATTTTGTCTTAAGCTATTCATGTGCAGTCTTTGATCTTCCAAACCAATATTGTAAATCAAGTTATCATTTGTGATGTTGATCATTAGCTGCAAATTATTAGAGATAAAATGTAGGAGGGGAAGAAATTGGAGGACAATATTGTTTTTTAGATGGTTTTTCTATGCTATTCATGCACAGGCAGTTCCTTTGCATCGCTCTGTTCCTAGCTATTCTTATTTCACCCTCACAATTTTTAGACAATTATATGCGTACACCAGTAAGTTTGTGTATTACCAGGACACACACGTTTAGAGTCTCCTTGAATCTAGAAGCTAAAACTTAAGTTGTTACAGTGAAATTTTTTTTTTTTAAATAAAACAATTACAACATTGAGCTTTTGGGGGCGCTTTTTTTGTGTTCTCCCCCAAGGAGGATTAGTGTAAGATGTTGAGGACATTGCTTTTTTCTGTAATACAATAGCCTGTTGTTCGCATGTAGAAGAGATGCCTATTAATGACAAGTAGTATATTTGTTTTCCCACCAAGGCTGACACACAGTCTCAAAGGTCAAACACTGTCTGATACTGCATTTACTGGCTTGAACTTTTCTTTTCCCACAGTAGATGAATTTGTATGAGAACTGCCCCAGCTGCTTTTCCATTAGCTGGAATGTGTCTCTAGCAGTTCTCCAGCTTCTTTGCTTCACTCAAAGCTGAACACAGCACAAGTTAGAAGCTAATTAGTCTGTCCTGATAAATAAAGCAGTGCTTTATGGGATAGTGAGGCAGACCTGGGTAAGCATAAGCAAAAGCCTCGGGTCGCAAGTTGATTTTCCAAAGGGCTCAATTGAGTGTTTTGATCCTCACTTTGATTAACAGGTGAAAATACAAAATGAGAGCAGGCTGGGGAGTTGTGAGATTTTTTTTTTCCATTGTACATTATGTCATGTATTTCCGTAATCCATAAATGTTTCCAGTACCTGCTTCAATTCAAGAACTTTGAAGTACAGAACGTCATATGGGAGTGGCTGGGGGATGCTTACTTTTGCCAAGAACCAAACTTTGTGCTGTTTTTTGGAGTCATTGCCTCCACAGCATGCATGGGTTGCTGAGAGGAGATTTGTCCCTTTCCCTGTTCCCCTCATTAAGCAGCAGGCACCAGCTCTGGCTAAGCACTTTGTACGTCAGTCACATAGGGCCTTTTGCCTTAGCTCTGGCAGGCACTAAGATAATGTCCTCTTGTATTCAGGCAAAACCAAACTCAGTGAGGCATAAAATCAGTTATTTCCAACCAGCTTACTTTTGATTGAAAGAACAGCTTCCAGTCTCACAGCAAGAGGACTAACTTGTCACTCACTAAAGCAATTTACCTGTTCTAAAAGGAACAGCAATTGTTTCAAAGAATGAAAGCAGCCACTCTTAAAAACAGAAGCTACCAAAACCGTATAGGATTACTTTAAATTAACATTGCTTAGGAACAGATCACCTTTACTATTTGTTTTGTAGCTAGCATTGTTTAAAGTCTTTGTTAAGAAAGTATTTAATTAACAACATATAGAGGAAAATGAGGCATTTAAGTAAAAAAAAAAAAAAAAAAAAAAAAAAGATGCTTAATCATTTGTTAGAAATGTATTCCAGAATTCAGAGTAAGATTTCAAGCAGCTAATGTCATGTCAGGATGTTCCTTTTTGCTTTTGAACAGTTCTCCAGTCAGGGAGGTGAAATTATAGTGCTTTTAAGAAAATTAATTATTTTTAGCCTATTTTTTACTGCACATCTTTTTTCCAATGAAATGGTGTGTCACTGACCCCCTTTTATGATATTGTTCCTGGTGTTAGCTCAAGTGCAATAATTGCTTTTTCTTGCAGGCTGAGTGAGGCATCAACCTGTGAAGTATGAGTTAAAGTTCAAATTATGCAGCCTTTGTTCTTTGCTTTAGACTACCTGCTCTGAATATATAACACAACTGGTAAGACATCAAATAAGATGTCTTAAGAACGTATTTTTCCATTCTGAGGGTAGATCATTATCTGTGCATGAGCCAAGTGCAGTATATTTTGCTATAAATAAACACAAGAAGTTTACAATGAGCGTTAGTACTGTATCCTGGTTTATAGCCTATTCCTCCCCTTCTCTGTTTTTTAACAGATTAGCCTCAGTGTTAGACTGTACTATGCACAGTCAGAGGTTTTTGTTACAAAAAGTATTGTAGCAAAACTCCCATTAAAGCATCAGTTGATTTATCTGTATACTCCATACAAAGTCCTTGATGGTCAACAGGTTAAGATATTACACGATAAAAAGTAAGACTGTCACTGGTATAAGAATTAACTGTCACATGAAAAGGTCAGCATTGTGCCTGGTATTTTTGCTACTCTTCCATCTTTGAGTTATATGCTTGTCATTATCATCGAGCTACAGATGTCAAACAAATATATAGCTGAGACGGGATATTAGAAAAGGGCTAGGAAGAGGGAAACTAGTATTTGTATTTTGGCAATGCATTGCAGCTCCTATGAACAGTTTATTAATGAAGGTAGCCTGTTTGTCTTTCCTTCTCTCATTTCCAGTAGATCAGCCAGGCTATTTATTGGGACATCGGAAAAGTGAAGTTCTATTTAAAACACCATAAGATAATCCAAGTAACTGTTCAATAGCATCTTGATTTCCCTAGACAGCAAAACATTGCCATCTATGGCATATTGATACAACCCACATGTAATCAGATTTGTAGAGTAACATCCTATTCCTCTGAGGCCAAAACTGGCTGCTCTGAAGGCAAGACGGCTGCAACCATGAATGCTCTTGTTAATATGCAAATCCTGTCCATATGGAGTTGTTATTCTGGTCCATTCTTAGCTCCAAGCTTCCCCTGTGCTACTGAGTGAAGATACTATTTCTATACTGTCCAAAGCCTGTCTATCTGTGAATTCATCTGTGTCTAGGTAGAAGTCTCCACTGCTGTTGAGGATCCTGGGAAATAGAAAGCTAGGCTTAAAACCCTTTAATGAAAATTAAGTGACCAAGCAGTGCAACACAGCTCTGTCTCTGTGAGACTGCCAACTTGTGCCAGCTTTGGTCAACATTATTCGTTGCTCAGAGGTTCTGCAATTAAATCAGATTTTCTAAAACACTTTAGTCTTGTGCATATATAAGAAAGAAAGGAGAGAAAACATTTTTAGGTGCTGCTGGTGTGTTGTTATAGTAACTTCAAAAGTCTAGGAATCTGAGGCAAAACCCTTTAAACAGTTGGCCTCTTGCAATTTCCCAATAGCCAAATGTTCCCATTGTGTTATTTCTACACCACTATCTCCTTTGTTAGTGATTTAGCGATCTCTGTTAGCAAACTCTCTATACTTCTTACGCATACATACTGAAGGTAAATTATAAATGGCTGTGCTTGTTGAGCCAAAGATCTGTCTTGGCCAGTGTCTTTTATCCATCAACATCCAAAAGGGGGAGGCTAGGGAAGAATGTACTTACTGGTGATACTTTGCCTAAGTCCTCTCCTTGTCTCCCAACCACTTGTGCCTCACAGCCTTCGTCATCCAGAAATGGTTTCTGTGTCTTAAGTCATCTTCATTGGATTCTGTTTCAGGGACTTGGTCATTACTCTCTGAGCCTGTTAACTTTTAATATCTAATATTAGATGACTAAGGGTTAAATCAGAGTAAAAGTTAGAACTGGGGATACTGGATGAAGTAATGTAGTTCTGTTCTTGTTTCAACCATTATCTCACTATGAGACTCTGAGAAATCACGTAATCTTTCTAAAGATTTAAAACCCTTACTTGTAAAATGTGAATAGTACTTACAAATCTTGAAAGCTTTTTCTCACTCTGTACCGTGAGGAATAAAATATTATCATTTACCATCCTCATCAGTGTTCTCTATAACAAAGAAGCTCTGCGAGAGAAGCAAAAGCATAAAAGGAGAAAATTTATTCCATTTAGACAAATTGCTGAGAAACTTGATACAACAAAGACCCTTGTGATATGGTATGCTTTCTCTTGAACTCCATGTTTTAAGCCTAAATAATGTTTCTACCCATGCATTTACATCAGGTGTAGCATAAAGCAAAATTATTATTTTTGTACCCTTGTCATAAAGAAGCTATACCTTTGTGAAACTGGCTCTTTTCACTAATTCTGGAAAATTTACTCCATCTTGGAGCATATATTTTGAACTATGAACAAAAGATATTTAAAGGCTGTTTTATGCTAACGACAATATTTCATAGAATAATGCAAAAAAAACAGAAGCCTTTTAAGAAGGCTGAAATTAGCCCTATAATATAGAGTGCCTACTCTGCAAAAAAGCTACAGCAATCATGGCTATTAAGCGAGGTATCTATAGGAAGTAATCTGAATACAGCACATGGTGACAGACACAGAAGGCAGGCAGAAGTAGATACCAAAAATGCTGTTCAGCATGACCCAAAGGCAACTATCTAAAGGCAGAAGGATTTTTTACATGTGTCTTCTTTGGCAGGTGAAGAGCTGTCTCTGTAAGTGGTCTCTTAAACTAATGGTGCTTCTGCTTCACTCAGGCTCTGGAAACTCAGCCCTTTTTGTTTATCTATCCTGAGTAACTTTATGTATTAGTCTTATTGTGAGTTTTTAAGCCAGTATTTATATAGCATATCGCTGTAGCATACACTTTCTCTGAGAAGTATTCACCGCAATGGTGACAATGTATACTTTGTGCTGTCCCTCCTCATTGAGTACGGGCACTGGACATAAGGATATCACTTTTTCACAATGGGTATAGCAAAGCAGTGAAATTGGTTGTGCAGGGAGGCTGTGTGGTTTCCATCCCTGGAGCTTTTCAAGATCCAAGTGGATAAAGTCCTGAGCAGCCTGATCTGATTTCCTAGCTGAGCTTATTTTGTGACACCTCCTGAGGTCCTTTCCAACCTGAATTATCCTATGATCCTGTTCCGCTTGGACAAGCGAGACAACTGGATGCATATCTTTCACATCTTGAATAGCGCTGTGCTCTTCAAGCTACTGCATTTAAAATAAACAGATCTTTCTTTGGCAATGTTTTTAGTAAAAGGCTGACCCTGCTCTCACTTCATGAAAAGAAGGCCTAAGGTGATCAGAGGGATTTCCAGGATGCAATCCCAGAGTGACAGAGAGGCCTCTACCATCACCAAGTAAAGCGTCTGAAGAGAGACAGGATTGCAGAAGTACTCTTTTCCTGTGTATTTCTTTCTTGGTAAGACTACACGCCTCCTTGCTTGGTGTACTGAGGTTAGAAAAATTTCCACTCAGCATGTTAGTTTTTGTGGATACATTTCTGAAGGCTTACAGAAATTTTTTGGGAGCATAGTTGGAACAATTTGTCATTTCTGCTACTGAACTGGATGCTGCTCTCTGAGCAGGCAAATTACTGTTAATGGATAGTTCGAATGTTTCTAATATGTTTTGAGTCAAAACCAATACAGATGAGCATGGAATACTTTAAGTGGCCATTTAAAATAACCTGGCTGTCTTCAGTGTGATCTCTTGTGGAAGTTTAACTACTGGGAAGTTGGTGGGGACTAGTATTTTAATTTGCTAGGGCTGTCTCCAAAATAGCTGTTCAGTTGTTCTGCAATGGGAGGGCTAGGATTCAGACTTCCGCCTTACAGGTTAAATATTGTCTGTACTGCAGTCCTCACATGCCATGGCCGAGTTCCTTTTCCTCTGTTTTTCACAGTTCCTGGCTACCTTCTTCCCTCTGTTCCTCTGCAAAAATGTGACTATGTCTGTCTCTGTTTGTTACCAGGCATTTTTGGAGGAGCTCATAACTAGGACTGTCTTAATGCCAGTACAGAAATTAAGAGAGAAAACTACAGAGGCAGCTGGGGCAACGTTGGCAATGAAGTTGTGAGAAATATTGTCAGTGAACTGAGATTTAGACTTGCTGTTCAATATATTTGTAGAAACTGTTACGAGAGTTTGGAAACAATAGCTGAGTATATTTGCATAGATGGAAAAGAGCTAGCTTATATGCCTGGAGCTGGTTGCTTTATTACCTGTGAAGACTTACCCTTCTTCTTTCTAATAAGCATTGAGAACCCCATGACGTTATTTTTGTGTATTCATTCTTAAATATATCATAGAGGGGGGTAAAAAAAAAGCAAATATGGTGTGTAGGAATAAAAGACAGGATGCTCTACCAAGCTTTCCTAAGAGGCAGTGGGGGATGACTTTCAGATTGCACCTTTCTCCACGAGGGCATTCTTTGTGTAGGGCATGTATTTAAGGAACATCCAGTAGCATGTTTCTGCAGGGAAAACTTATCCCATCAGACAGTGTGTTAACAAACACATTGCTAAATGTGAATTCGCATCTATTGTAACAGGGAAACAAGTCAGGTTTAAAAGCCTTTGCGATGGTTTTGCATGTTTTCGTGTAGTGCTCTGTGAATGCTATTTCAAAATCATAATTGACTTTCCCTGACACAAGAACACTAACTGATGGTGCATACGTTTTCTAATACAATGTATTTTCCTGGAGGCAGAACTAGCTAGCCCAAACCCTCATCATTCTTACCCTGTTTTTCGCAGAGAACTATTTGAACAAAATGTTACTGACTGAAAGGAGGAGAAACCAGAATAATCTGCCTTCTAGAGTAATCCTGGAATAAATATTCTAAAATATTAGTTGTTAAATGTAGAATGAATACATCTGAATAAGTAAAACATCTCTGTGATTATCATACTTGCCAACTCTGAAAAAATCTATGGGGGGAAAAATGTCTGAAATCAGATGTTACAGCAATATTAGAGGAGCTAAAAATCAGTATTTACTAAGTCCCTGGATTTTTTTGGGTGGGTTTTTTTACCGCTTGAAGGTTGAATTTTCAAAACACTTACATACAAGAATAGTTACTGCTTTGTCTGTTTAAATAAGCATCTGTAATTGTAAATACTGAATCCTTCAGCTCCTGCAGGTGGTTAACAAAAAAAAAGTGCTTTCATGACTTCTTGGGGGGTGGTTTTTGTTCTGTGGTTTCAAGGAATTTGTTTCAATTTCACTATTTTCTGAATACCAGTTTATGTTCAGAAGTCCTTCTAGGCTGTGGAAAACTTCATTGTTTTAGAAGATATTAGAGGCAAGTGAACTCTCTTAAGACACAGCATTCCAAATGTGGAACAAAAAAATCAAAACTTCACAGAAAGCATCCTGCTGCTTTTGAACTTTAAGTAGTGGTCATGTCCTAACCACTTTAACAATACTAAGAAAGATAGTTTGATAACTAAATTAAAACCTGCTAGATGCATAAGGGAAAAACAATGACATTAGCATCTCAAAAACTTTTCATTCAAAAGGGCTATTGTATGATTTTGCAACTTTTACTTAATTCAAGAAACGCCCTTACAGCATTTGCTGTTAGTGATTCTGAATCTAAGCTGACATTTATTTTATATACACAAACTAGGCAATTTAGCCTCTCGGCTCTTGTTTTAGTGTTTGAATAGGTCACAATGTCCTACTTCTGAAAGAGATAAACACGGTGGGGGTTTTTTTCCTCCTTGATGTCCCACAGACAATGACTTGCAATTCAGTGATGTAAAACAGCATTTGTTTATGTTTACCTACTTCTTGTCACATTTTCATCTAGAGGATCCCAGCCAAGTAGGAAAGCTCTCTTGTAGTAAGAACTCACTCACAATGAAGAGAGTCTGTTTCCCAGGGCACTTTCACATGCGGTATCTGTCTCTGAATGTCTGTCCTCCTCCTTTGTGTTCTTCCCTTTCACAGATGCATATTAGCAAAGAGAAGTTGACTGCAAATTAATTGCTTTGCCTTTTCTCACTGTTTTACCCCCTCCTAATAAATTGTCACATAAAGTGGCCTATACAGCTAGTGTTAGTTTTGCATATCTCCAGTGGAATAGATCCCAAGTTCTTTAATCAAAACATCTTCACTACCATTATGAGCACCCTTTAAAAATTACATTTCTAGAATCAATTTGTGAGTTATTGATTTAAAAAAAAAAAAATCCATCTCTGTTTCATAGCTTTTCAGCCCCAGCCCACTCTCTATAGAGCTGTTTTCTTTTGCAAATTGGAAAAATATAAAATGAGACAACATTTTCCTTTCAAAAATGCATCATCACTGTCCTGGCATCTTCATACTAACAGCATGTTTCAAGTTTTTTAGCGTTTGTAAAGTTTGTTTCATGACAACTTTAGCTATTGTATTCATCTGTGTAACAATGCTTTAGAGGTGACTTTTAAAAACTGAAAGCTAAAATGCAACTTTGTAGGCAGAAAGTTTGGATTTTTGTACATGTCAGCACAGCAGGCTGATGTTTTTCCAAGCAAGCCTAGCTAGAATAGCAACTTGTCAACAGATCAAGTACATAGCTGAAATAAGCGTTCCTTGCTTTAAAACATCTGATCTGGATTAATTATCCATTAAAACACCAAATCAAATACAAAAGCTCCTGTTATTTTGCCAGAGTCTTTGAAGAATGTAACATGATTTTTGCCCAGGAACAGTGTAACCTCAAGCTGAAATATGTAAGCCAAGGAACTGACGATGCGCTTTATTTCTTGAGTTTGCATTTTATAGCTGGGGAATAAACTCTTCAGGCCCACATTACCACTAAGAGAAATATTCCAAGCTTTGAGCATGACTCTGAAGCTTGATGCTTCCGTTGCTGTGTGATACTTTCCTTATCAAGAACGATATGAGAAGAATGCTTTGTATTTTATGCATGCTTTCATCCTCTGGAACTATAATGTACTAAATTAATTAAAATTAAGATTGGTACAGTTGTGCAAGAATTCCTTTAGGAGAGGTGGTTCCAATGTGGCTGACGTATCTATCATTCTGTATTGTTTAAAAAACAACAAAAAAACTGCAACTAAAAGACCCTAACGCTGCAATTGTAATGAATGAAAATGTATGTACTGCTAGTCAGTCACCCAGTAAATGAGAAGCAAGCCTTTTGGTTATTCCATCAGACAGTAGCTTAACAGATACTTTAGTAGTGGGAGGTAAAGGTTACATGGGCAGTTGAATTCCAATTTACATTTTTAATAAAGGGCTGTGCTTATAAAGGCTGCTGTTTTTTTTCCTTTTTTCTTTCTTGGAGCAATTAGCTTTTTGTCTGAATTATGTATAGTGAAGAACAAAGGAAAAATACTTGTCTCTTCTGCGGAGCATCCAGATCTTCAAAGACTTGTACATGTGCCTAGCAATTCTATGTTAATAACATTATATTAAAATGCCATTACTGACAATAAAATTAATGATGGGCCTAACATTCAGGATCAATGACTTTCATTTCAGGTTGTTCTTAATGGGTTTTGGTCTGTGTTAAAATTGTCCCCAAACTGGCAGCTCTGGAGATTGCCCCCCTCTCTGTGTGCTTGGTGTTAATACAGCTGGGTGAGGCATTCCTACCTCTTCGCCACCTTGTTGCTGCTTTTCAAAGGTGAGAGAGTGGTTGTGGCCATTCTCACTGGAAGTAAATCAGGGCTAATAGAGTTATCCATTTATCCTTTAGGACAGATATTTCTTTTTATCAATTTTAATTGCTGTGCACTGTGAAAGAAAAATCTCTTTTGGATAAGTAAGGATAGCAATTTTGAACCTCAGCTAGCCCCGTCTTAGCTCTCCTGATATTGGTATCAGTGGGAGTTTTATTATTGAATTCTAAAGCAGGACAAATATTAAGTGTTTTGAAATTCGCATTAAAGAGTAGTTGTGTACATGACAAATATAATCCTATACAAAATATTGCTTAAACAGCCTTAGGGAAGCAAACTGACCAAAAGGAGATACTGGGACTGTACCCTTAACATGGCTCCTCTTAGCTGTCACATAAAAAGGTTACCAAGTTAAAAAAACAAACCAGTATAAATAAAGTGTAAAACACTGCTTTTAACGAGAGCTCCCGCAGATTCACAGAACATTATTCTGCGTGTTGATTAAATTTTGTTTTTTTAAAACACATAGTCTGCATGTTAAAATGGAGTTTGTTCATGAAGATTTCATACTTTTCTTTATTCCTAGGTGAAATGATTTTATAGCCCTCCTGTCAAATCTGAGCATACCCTTTTGTAAAAGAACCCAGGTTTTTCCGAAGTACTGCTGCTGGAACAGCGGCGACATTTTCAAGCAATACACAAGATGGACGCCTATGTTAGTCATGCCTCAGAGTAGTGGAACTACAGATTACTTTAGGTCACACATCTGTACAGGTAGAAAGCTCTCCTGCTCTTATTGTTAGCGTTTAAGTTCTATTCTGCTACCTTTTTGCTTTCTGTGGATCTAAGGTTTTTTTATCTTAATCTCAATCGAGCAATCGGTCTGTGGTGGCTAGGCCTTGGCTGGCTGCTAGGTGCCCACCCAGCTGCTCTCTCTTGCGGGTCAAAATAAAAAGAGGGAGGTAATCTAACAATTACTGTCGTGGGCAAAACAGACTCAACTTGGGGAAATTAATTAAAATACGTTTGTATAGTGAGAAACAATGACAGATTAAAACAACAACTTCCCCCCTGAGCAGTGCAGGGGGATGGGGAACGGGGTCAGTCCACCATGGTTCGTCTCTGCTGCTCCTTCTTCACACTTTTCTCCTGCTGCAGTGTGGGCACAGGGGAATCCCCGCTTGGTGCCTGGAGCACCTCTGTCTCCTCTGACCACAATGTTGCAGGGCCATCTCTCACACTTTTCCCCCCACCCCTCAGTGCCTTTTCTTAAACGTTTCCCCTGAGGTGCCACCTCCCGCGGCTGAGGGGCCGGGCCGCGCCCTGTGGCGTGGGGCAGTTGGAGCCGGCTGGAATCGGCCGTGTCTGGCACGGGGCTGCCCTGGCCGCCCTACAAGGAGCTGCCCTGCAGCTTTTGCTGCCGGCGCCTGGGCACCTATGCCCCGCACAGTGCTGTAATCCTTGGACTGAGTAAAAAAAAATCATGGCTGAAAACTCATCTAACTGCTGATAAGTTTTCAGAGACATGAGTGGTATCTTGCAAGAGGGTACACCTCGTGTTCCTGGTGCTCTCCCATGTTTAGAGGTACGTCCTAAAAAGTCTTGCATGGAATTGAAATCATTATTTGAATTCCACTCCAGAGGTGGTGGGGGGAAAAAAAAAAAAAAATCTTCTTTTTGTTCCACATTTCTATGTTTCTGGAATTTCATTTCTTATCTCAAGTGGTGTTCCCCAGGGCTCAGTTCTAGGGCCGGTCTTGTTTAATATCTTTATCAATGACCTAGACGAGGGGATTGAGTGTGCCCTCAGTAAGTTTGCAGATGATTCCAAACTGGGTGGGAGTGTCAATCTGATAAGCTGCGTGTACTGCAGTACTCCACACTGGTGAGGCCCCACCTTGAACACTGTGTTCAGTTTTGGGCCCCTTGCTACAAGAAAGACGTTGTGTTGCTGGAACACGTCCAGAGGAGAGCCACAAAGCTGGTGAGGGGTCTGGAGCACAAGTCTTACACGCAGCAGCTGAGGGAGCTGAAGTTGTTCAGCCTGGAGCAGAGGAGGCTGAGGGGAGACCTTATCGCCCTCTACAACTGCCTGAAAGGAGGCTGTAGCGAGGTGGGGGTCGGTCTCTCCTCCCTGGTAACAGGTGATAGGACAAGGGGAAATGGTCTGAAGTTGTGCCAGGGCAGGTTTAGGCTAGACATTAGGAAAAACGTCTTCACAGAAAGGGTTGTCAGGCACTGGAATGGGCTGCCCAGGGAAGTGGTCGAGTCCCCATCCCTGGAGGTATTTAAAAGGATAGATGAGGTGCTTAGGGACATGGTTTAGTGGTGGGATGGCAGGGTTAGGTTAACGGTTGGACTTGATGATCTTAAAGGTCTTTTCCAACCTAAACGATTCTGTGATTCCTAGGCCTTGTTCTAAAACTGCTAATTTCTTCTTTATCCATGAAATGGAGTACTCTCACCTCTCTGTCCGCAATGGTGCTGCTTGAAATAAGCAGTTGTGGAGTTGTGATTTTATGAACTTTGGAATTTCCATATTTTTGGATTGAACTGGCGATGCCTCAGTGTGCTTCACCTCTCCCTCCCTCTGACAGAAACTACACTGGGAGGTTTGCATTGGCCTTGAGCCATCAGGGCCTAGACCCTTGTTGAGAAGGGAAAGGAATGGTTCTTCTTTCATCTTAAAAAAGCAAACAAACATAAAACCCCAAACCAAACAAACACAAGCCAGATGCACCACCACCCCAGCCACCCCTCATTTAATTCTGTATTTTTTTCCCGTACAAATTTTGGGAAGTCGTAGCGTATTCTACGGCAAAAAATTCACTGTTGATTTTCACTTTCTATGAAAATGCATTTACTTTATTCAGTTTGAATGTATCAGTTCCGTGTTTCAATTAAACAGGCAATAGTAGGAAAAACATTGTCTGTTTTTCCAAAGCAACATTTCTTACCAAGTCATTTACTTTATCAGAAAGTTTTTTCTTATTAGTCTCATAGAAGAATCTGTAAACAAGGTGTTCTGTGGAGCAGCATTTATCCATGAATTGCACTTATATCAACAAAATTGATACTTGTTCAAAATGCCTTGCAGATAGCTGCAGCAGTGTCGATCATTTGAAAGTAGGTATCTTTTTATAGAGTACTTCTCAGGATGTCTTCTTGAATTTTCCTTTGAATTTTACATAAAATAAATTAGTCCTTCCCATCAGCCAGTAAATTAGAAGATTGAAGTGAGTAGCTGTTCAAATCAACATGTTGTTATCATTAGGTACCACAGATACATATTAAAATATGGATATATTAGCTGTCTCTCCTCATCGTTCCCTTATACCTAATCATAAGGCAGTCTCAGATGCACAATTTGCAGCTGAGCTGTAACAACGGCATCAGTCCCTTCAGAGTGCTCTGAAGGCGCAGCTTCAGTTAGTTACTCTGGCAATGACGTGATTGAACTAGAAGATGGAAAAAGGCCTAATGAAATAATGTTCTGGTCAGACAAAGCAGTTCAGGAAAACGGTGTTTCCTTTTGTTCCGGACATTGTTTAGTCTTCTGCCACTTAGCTTACGCACACCTTTGTACGGTTAACTTTGATCAGCTTCAAATGTGAAAGAAAATCTGTATGCTGGTTTCATGTCTCTCACAGAGTGATTTCCTGGTGTGCTTGAGCTGAAGTGTTCACAACTTAATTTGAATGTGTTTTGTGTTTGAAAACTACCTATTCTTAACATTTTTTCCTTTGACGCATTTGTACCTGCAACATGAAGAACCCCTTCTTTAGAGATACTGCTAAAAGAGAGCTTGAGAAATGTTTAAGGCAAGGCAAGAGTTCTTACCTACTTTGAACTTTAAAGATTTAACTTTTATGGTTTTGTATCAGCTGTGATGCTTGTTAATGTGTTCTGGTTTCGGGTAAAAAGTCACTGTCAATGGGTGTTGTTGTTGGTTTTTAGCAAGTCCATCACATATATAGATCCTTTCTTGTCTTTGTAAATACAATAATACAAAATATCCAGTATCCTTGAGCCCAAATAGGAAAATTACCAGATAGGTAAAAAGAGTTGTCTCCCATTTGCCGGTTGCTCATAGACAATCTGCCCTCGTGCTTCCCTGTCATGTAGAGAATTTCTAAAATCCACAGGACCAAATAAACTTTTCTGCTA
>NW_009260814.1:307250-313037 GCF_000687185.1 Egretta garzetta | reverse complement strand
TGAAAAAAAAAGCTTTGTCACACAAATACTCTTGCAAGCCTGTCTGAGTAGCACTGTGTAGAGTAACGGATGCTGTTACGTCAGGCAGGACAAGAAAAATTATTTTATTCAGGTGAGGTTTGTTTTGCTTGGAGGCAGCAGTTCAGGACGAATAGTGAATCGGGGACATTATTGAGTTCCAAAGTTGGGAATTTGATTTAATATGTTGTCTTTTCACCTAAAACCACAAAGGGAATATGTGCATTAGAATACATGCATTGCAAAAAGGAAACGCTAAAAACTTGAACAGTAGGGCTTTAGCAGAAGAATTTTGACGTCATCTGCAATGACAGTTCATGGGGAGTAGAAGAAAGGTGGCTTCCAGGTAGAAATGGTTTGGGGTCAAGATTTTAGATTCTGCTTATAATCAAATAGAATGTCGACCCAAATAATTGGTTTAATGTGTTTCATATAGTAAAGCTGTTTCATAGGTAAGGTACTGGTGGATTACTTATAAAAGCTTGTTTTTACATTACTAAGAGTGACTCCACTGACAGTAATAAGGATCGAACTTGCTAAGGTCTTCAGAGAGTGAAGGGTCTGCATGGGATCAGAGAAGTGTGGTCTTTTTTCCCAGAGGTGTAGGGCACGGTTAGTCTTCCTTTGTTGAATTGTTATTCTCCAACACAAAGGGTCTTGCTTTCCAGGCTCATGTTAAGCCTTATGTAATATGCAAGTTTCATGACTGAGTATCTGTATAGACTTTGTGCAAGAGAAGCCACATTCTTTCCTCCTTAACAGTAGTACAAGTGGTGGTACAGTTCTAAGAGGGAAAAAAAGGGTGATGGAGTAGATAATATATAAATACAGTGAAAGAGATGTTAATAAAAACACCTTAATAAATAGGGTGGAGCAGACGAAAAGAAAATTGTGTTATTTTGTCACTGACTAGAGTTGGATGAGAAGTACAGACATTTCAAATTATAATCATCAAGGTTGAAAAAAACTTATATCGAAACTGAATTGCTGACATAAAAAGCATTGAAATCAATGTGCTTCTGAAAGAAATTAAAACCAGTGATAATGATTCAAAAAAGCGCTCTTCACTGAAAAATGCATCATTTTAGTAGCCAAGCTTGAATTTTCAAATATTTATAAAAGAAGTTTTTATGAAAATATTCCTCATTTTTTTCGTGCTTCCTGGATAATTGGTACAACTGTGCATGGATGAATGCTACCTCAAGCCACATCAGCTATGTAAAGGAGTATGCCCAGAAGGCAGCAGTATCTTTAAACGATGTAAAGCTCTGTGCCACACTGGAAGCTATCTGTGAGGCTATATGAAGCTGTATGTTAGCATGTACACTGGTGAAATGACGTTACTGTCTCTGTGCCTTTATCCCAGGCTATATCCACAGACTTTTGCTCACTGTTTAGGGTTTAGCCTCTCAAGGAACTATGGAATGACTGACCAAAACCTGCTAAGTCACTGAAAAGACTCTTGTTTAGAATTGTGCTCAAGTGAGCCAGGACTTGTAATTTTGAGTTGAAGCTGATGTCTCAGAGCTTAGGAACATGAAATAGTTTACAGACAGCTTTTCAGAGTTGCTTGATTTTTAGAATTGTAATCTAGCCACTAAGCCTTTTTATTATTTCCTTTTTTTTCTTTCTTCAACTGCTCTTGGTTCAGAAATGTGTTCCAGAGACTGATTTTAATATGTTCAGGTAAGAGAAGCAATGCGTTGTCTCTCTGCAAGGTGGTGATTACCAGAAAAAAAAAAAAAAAAGATACCAGTTGTAATCACAATCCCAAAAGCAAAAAAATCTAATAGTAATCCCATTCATCCACAATTTGGAAGGATTTTAAGGGGGGGAAATGATTGTCCCAAGAACTTCTTATGCTTACTACAAAGTGAGGAAATATTTATGCAGTCTTTAGGTTTCCTTGTGTGTTACTTTTAATAGAGCATTGTGTACAACCTCTTGGCTCTTTGTAACTCAGTTCTATTATTCTGCGGACAACTCAGGACAGAAGTAACATGCGTGTTCCTCCCACAGTTTTACAAATGTGTGCCCATCAGTAATACCTGCAACACCTCTGGCTCCAGGACCCAGATGTGTATGCATGTGTGTGTGTAAATTAGCTACAAATGACACACAACATGAGGCCCAGATACTACAGATGAGTTACATATAGGCATTTGGGATTGCAGTAAGTAATGCTGGCTGCAGTTCTCCACATTTGGATGACTGGAGGAGTGTGCTTCGTCTTTCATAAACAGCTGAGTGGGAGTACCTGCTTTGGTGCTGCTGCTGCTTGCCACGTAGGCGTTAAAGTTTGCATGTAAACTCTTACGGCCCATCTGAGAATAAGATTCCTGTAGAAGGAAAGTATTATATTTTCTGGAAGAGCAAATTTTATTAATGAGTTTTCTTCAGCTATTGATAGTCCTGAATGAGATTTTGCTTTTATTTAACCTATGTGAATCTAGAATGCCACGAAGTAACATTTCTTTAAAGCTCTTTGGTTAAAGAGATTTTGCTTCTAGGGTACAAAATGAAATGAGAAAGTGCTGTTTATTTACCAGGGTAACACTTGGAATTAAAATCTTCGTTTAACTTGTGTTATTTCACAGTTGATTTAAAGAATACATTAAGACAGATTCAAATCAGGAATTGGCGTGCTGCTTCCAGGGTATCAAAGGTCTAGGTGACTGTATAGGGCAGCATAAATAACTCTTGCCAAACTTACCTGTTCTCAAATTGTTACACATTATCAGTGTAGTTCAGCTCATGGTGGCCGTGTATGGACATGAAAGTCAATGGCTTTGCACCAAAACCAGCTCTGATCGAAGCAATAATTGACTAGGGATTCCTACTGGTCTGCTATTAGTAATTTTTAAGTGTAAACCATGGAAAGGAGTAGATTGAAATGACAAGTTAAAAGATGTATACTGCAAGGAAGAGCCATTATAAATCAGCTAATATTGTAAAAGCATAGTAAATGTTGTCTGAACTCTGCTCCATTTAATTAATGGAAATTCTGTGCTCAAATTTCAATGAGGAACGTGGATAAAAACTGAAAGCCCTGTCCCTTTAGGCCAGTTCCTTTTATATTTGCTATTGTTTAAATCTGTAGGTGCAGTTATGAACTGCCTCGGTAGCTATGCCTTCTATTTTAATCTAATACACAATTGGACTGAGGCTTTCAAAGCAGTTCATTGATTAAAATTGAGTAGCTAAATTCTCTGAAAATTTTAGCCTTTGGGTGTTAACTTGCAGCCTTCAATCAGTCCTTAATCAAGTAGAATTCTCACTGGGACTTTTGCTTGACAAGAAACTACACAATTTGATCTTTTGGTGAGGTTTTCAGGAAACTGGTTTCTGCATACAGAAAAAAAAAAATTATGCAAGAAAGGTTCTCAAGTATGTGAGAAGAAACATCTCTTCCTGATAATAAATAGCTGAGCACTTTTTGTTGGTTGTGGTGGTGGGTTTTTGGTGAGCAAGAACATACTAACAGGTAATCTGAAATGCAAATAAAATGGAAATAGTTGCTTCAGTTGACATAATGCTTCCATGTATTTCTAGTTGACTTTTTTGTATCACACTTGCTTGTGTCATTACAGTTTTATTTAAATTTTTGGTGACTGCTTCTTATAGAATTCTTATAGACATTGCTTACAGGATGAAGAATATCACCAGTACTGCTTCTGAAGTCTAAAGAGGCATTCTCAGATGCTGTCTAAGCGCCTTCACATGTGGTGTATTCACCAGAAACTAAACTCCAAAATTGTAGATATATTTTTTTTATACATATATATTTATTTATATTTCTGAAAAGAAATTTCTGACTTAAACTAAAATTCAAATGTACTATTAAGAAAATCCAGTTTACAGGCTTGAAAGCAAGTAACATTTTGGCATTTCCTCTTCTACAGTTCAGATGATTACTTATTTATTTTGAAGTCAGGCATAGCTAGTATCCAGATTTTTGTTCTTTAAAGCAAAGAGCAAATTATATAAAATGAAAGCAAGATGGTCTGCTGAGATTAAAATTTTGCAAGACAAGAATTGCCAAATTTATTCTTTTTTTAGAGAAGTAGTGGTGATAAAGGGCAACCCCCCTCTTTTGAAATATGGAGAAAGTACATAGGGCCACTGTCTTATATAATACAGTGCTGTACTTAAAATAGGTCTAAATGTTTTGTCATTTAAATCACAGGGAAATTGCAATCCTGTAAATACCAACACTGCAAATTCCAGAGGAGCACTGATTTCCTTACAGCGCCTGTGCACCAATTTTTTTGTATTGACATTTCTGAGGCCGGGCTCTGTTTTTGTAAATGCTTTGAACTATCATTGGCCTTGCTTTTGTTTAGAAATGATTCTCAGTTAAATGTAGTTCTGAGAAATGTCCACTGTCCTTTTGGATTCCTTCAGGACATTGAATGAGGAAAATCTCATAGAAGAAAAAAAAAGAGAGCAGGAAAAGAAAACACCTGACTAAACAGTGGAAGTCTGTGCTTGCATAGCCTCCTTACAAATCTGTCCTTCCTAACACCAGTAAATCTTCTATTTGTATAAAAGTTCTTCATACACACAAATTATACTGTATGATGAGAATGTTTTCTGCAAATTGTATGAAACAGAGGCCTTATTGGGGGCAGTTGAAAGAACCACCAGATTTGGTTTTAGGCACTTAAAATGAACTTTAAATTGTAGTAAAGTGCTGTGAAAACAAGAGCAAAACAAATATTCAAAAATTAAATTAATAGAATTGGGAAAATGGAAAAATGTCTGATATCTTTTCTCTGAAGAGAAGCACTGTGGAGAAGCCTTGTGTAAAACTGTATGGTCACAGATCCATTAATGATGGCATTTAAAATGGGGAACTCCTTTTTATAAAAGAAACCAGAAGTTCAAATTCTCCCAAATTTTAAAGGTGTCAGTACCATTTGTGGAAAAAGAATGAGTTTTCCTCCTAAACTGAACAAATCAAACACACTAGGCATCAAATATAAATGACCTTTGGTTCCTGAGGATTATATGTTATGCTGTATCCACAGTTCTTGCTATAAGAAGTACTTGTCATATCCTCAAGTTTAGAATTGAGCTGATATTGGTGAAAAGCATTTACACTCTCCTGTATTCTCCTGCTCTGTCTTTACTGGGACTGCAAGAGCTCATTGTAAGATGCAGCTGCTACCTTTTGACTCATACCTGCTTGGAGCAAAGACCTCTGGGCTGTCAGGGCCCCAGGTGCCCTGGTGTTGCTGGAAGCCTGTGAGCACCCTTTTACCTTGCTGATCCTCACCTTGCCTGACCTCCCTGCTTGATTTCGGATGCTGCAGACCCCAACAGCCCTGTCCTTCTGCCCCCTGGCAAAATGCATGTGGCAGAGGGGCTGGGGCTGTGCTGAATTAGCATCTTTGAGTCTTAGGGCAACAGGTACCATTTTCTAGAGTAGTTCTCTAATATGATCTGCATTGATGTAGTATTTTCAGAGAAGTTTTGAAAAATAAATAAATAACTGAAGATACCTCATAAAGGAAAAGGGATTAGAAAGCAACATATATTTATTAAAATGTAATTTTTGTAAGACTGACCTGGTGTCTTTCTTTCCTAAAAAACATTCTGAACAAGGGAAATCTGGTCAATGCAGTCAGTTTTTTGTAAAATATTTATTGTTAAATGGAGAATTATTAGTCAAAATGGTGGTGATTTGGGGAACTAACTAAAAAATTGTACAGTCAGTAAGAAAAGAACCAGGTGGCATTTATCATAAGATAGTTTTAAATTTTTCCT
>NW_009260814.1:252945-307236 GCF_000687185.1 Egretta garzetta | reverse complement strand
CCCGGCTGAAAACTGTGGTAAAGGTGAGCATCAGACATATTTTTTAGGGTTCTCCTGACATGTAGTATGATCCTGTCATACTTCTTGATATGTCTTACTTGGTAAATCGATGATATAATCCTGCCTCAAGATCAAGGCTAGGTTCAATGGAATTCATTTCCATCTTTACCAAGAACTGAAGTTGAGGCTTGGTCAAGAGCTATTGAGGAAGCTTCATTATTTATGCCTGTCTGTGTAGAGAATGATTTTCATGATATATTTGTGTATGGGAACCAAAATGACTAATGGAACAGAGCAGTCACCTTATAAGGAAGAGACAAGGCTGGAAAAAAGGCAGCTGGGAGATAATAAGAGTGAGAGTTTATATGATCAGTGTTCAAAAAATAGTGAAGGTCATGGGTAAAATGAATACAGAGCTGTTATTTCCCAAATCCTGCAATGTTCCAGCTACAGTGTATTGATGAAACTATTAGGAGTTTGGTTTAAAACATAGAAGAAAGCACTTCTTGCACCTCTGAAATTTATTGCCAAAGGAGGATGTGGAGGCAGATTCAAATTCATGGACAACAAGTCCATACAGAGATACTAAATGAATAGGCAGGGATGTGCTTTCTAATATCCTTCATCTGATAAGATGCTAGGGAAGCATGAAAGAAGTGGAATAAAAAGACTGAACTTGTTATGATTTCCCTCCACCTGCTTGTGCCACTAGTGGGACAGGATGCTGGTCCAGCTGTGACACTGCTCCAACCCAACAGGGTAATCCTTATGTTCCTATATTTTTAAGTTTTAGTATGTTAAAAATTGTACCAGTACAGAAACCCTAGGATTTGGAAGGAGATTTTAATTTCAACTGGATTAATGCTTTGTCTTTTGATAAGTAAAATAATAGGATAGTCTTTGTAGAGGGATGATTTCAACCTGGGATGTGCCACAGAAATCAACCATTCAATAATTCTTGAGGAGATTAGATGTGGATCAAGGAAGGAATGATAAGACATTCTTAAGTCAATCATGTGACACTAGATGTGGTGTGTTGGCAAATCAACAGATATTCTGTTCCCACAGGCACAATAATCCTATGTACAAGCTTGCTGCTTTACTCTTATTGTCAAAAGTACCCCAAAACAGGACACCTGAGATACATGTAAGCTAGATGGGATGTTTTGGTAGCTGGTAATATGAAATATTATTGTGGACAAGATATTTTCTGGTAATCAAACAATAGGAGGTGTATATTTGGCATACAGCAGAACAATAGTGGAGGAAGGATCTCGGTCTCAAAGTGAGTTTGTAACAAATGCCTACCTCTTAGGGACTGTATGCTGTTGTGTAATTGGTAAGTGGAGAATTTTGGTGTTCTCATATGGCAACTATTGCACAATACAAAGTATTAGAATCAAACTGATGTCTTATAATGGACATCTGTCTCTGGACCCACTGAAATGGTGATACCTGTGAAATAAGTGTTCTGGAGGGGGTTCTCAATCTATCAAAAATCAGATTTTCAAAAGTGCCATATGTTTCAATACTAATAGGTATTTTCTGATTTTGTTAATATTCTACACAATGCATCCTTATAGTTTGACATGTTGTCTCCAAGTTTTGATGGCCTTTTCTGCTCTAACCTTAACCTAAGAGCTGTAAAAGTTGGGGCCTGTCCAGTCTTGGAAAACTGTAAGCAAACTTGTTCATCTAATCATACTCGTCTGCCTTTCTTTGCTGCTTTTATTTGCTGTGCTACAGTTTTATCTGTCCCCAAGGCATACTAATTTACAACTCCTTTTTACTAGACCAATAAAGAGATTTTGTGCTATGGCTTTGGTTTATTATCTGATGCTCTGAAACACTGGGTCAGAGAGAAGAGTGCTGCATCAACTGGAAATTGAATTGCTGCAGCATTTTTTTTTTTTTTTTTTTTTTTTTTTTTGATTTGAGATTTGTCTGATAAATAGAGCAGTTGCTCTTTGGAAGCGTGCCACATGGTAAAGTGTGTCTATTGCAAACAGGGGGGAAATTCCAGCTTCCTATGGTTCACTGCATGCCACAGATTTTGTTTTTCTTATCATTTTCATTTTTTAACAAAAGAAGTGGGTCTCTGTCATTAAAAAGTGTGTTAAGATCAAAAATTCATAATGAAAGATAAACCTGGTTGAAGTACAGTTGCAAATATATTTAAATAAGTAGATTGTTAGATTTTGGTTAAGGTGAGTTACAGAGATGATCCTCTGTGATGGGAGTTTAAGACTTTAATGACTTTATGGAATAAATAAGCAACCAGAGGTTTTGTTTCCTTTATCCACCATTTTCCAAAAGGGCGTTGACTCTTGTTTATATAGTGGTGTTCAGGTGTGCCAGGAATATTTTTCAGCTGCGTTTCAAAGCTGTGATACAAAGACTTCTGATCTTGAAGCGGTGATTCTGGTTCAGGACAAAAACCTGGAAGAATTGCTGGGACCAGAGAACAACTGAGACCTCGTAGCACATAGCTGAGTCCGATAAATGTTGAATCCCTTGTGGTTAAGACCTCAGGCTGCAAAAAACAGACACTCCAGCAGAAGTATTGTAATTTTTTCCTGGCAAAGAAGCTCTGAGAAAATAGTGGGAAGATTTTTAGAAAATATGCTAACAGGAACTAAATCCTGTAATAGGGTAATTAATGAAGTAATAAGGGGCTAAATCCCTGGGAGTGCCTGGTGTTCTATAGAAAAATTGTTCTGGTTTCTAATAAAGATTTGTAGAAATGGCCAGAACTGTGAGAGAATTGATGAACTGTATAACAGAGCAGAGAAAGGGCATAAAATACTTTCCTGGATGCTGGCAAAGGCTACATAAGAGATCTATAGGTCTTCTTAAAAGCATGCAAGAACTGAAGACTGTGACAAGCAACACATAAGGCAAGCAAACCCAAAATAGTGGCTGAAGATCTTTTTTGAGACCACTGGCATTCTTGGACTCTCTTTTGTGACATGGTATGGGGGTATAATTTCTGACTATTCGCGAATATATCTGTTGGTAGCATTCTGTAATTTTCTGTAATTATTCTTTAATTTTTTTTGTCTAACTAAATAGAGGGTTATGAAAGGATGGGTCACTATAGGGGAGGAGTAGTTAACATATGGAGCTAGAGTGCCTTGTAAAAGCAGATCTCCTGCAGCTGCATTATGGATGTTGAAAATAGTGTGGTTCTGTGACTGCCAGTCCCATTAGAGGCTCTGTAAAGATCAATAATAGGTATGACAAATTATGTTTTCATGCTGAAAACAGATGCTTTGTAGACAATTAAAAAATAAAAGAACTTTTTAGAAATCAGGAAAGATTTATAACAAAACCAATTTTTTTTAACATTTTAATTAAATAATTAATTAAATTCTGTTAAGATCTGAGTCGTAAACTCTTATCTGTGCTCTTTAGTCAATATTCTTGTTTTGTTCTTTCTACCTTTCATGTTATTGGATTAAAGCACTTTTCTGAACAGTGTCCTGCCAGCGAGGCTTTGTATCAAACTTCCATTTCTGTTTAAGGTAATCGTTATGTGGGAGGGATTTGTGACTGAAGGAAATTTAATTTCAGGAGTCAGTGGACTTCCTTTGTGTTATGTTCTGCTCTGAATAAAATAATGCTTACCAGTATGAAGGGATTAGGTAGGGTTCCAGAGGGTGGTGTTTTGGCCATTGATTCCAGGAGTTAGGTTGGGATTCCAGTTCTTGCTCCAATGTTTCTTTTGCATTTTATTAAATTGTGGTGTAATACAAACTGCTCACAGGCACTGGAACAAGCAGGATAGCTGGGCCTGTGCTCTCTCATGTGAGCAGTTTGCTTAGTCCTGCTTAGCCCTTACACTAGAGCCCAGTTATATATTTGGTGATTACATGTATGTCAGAGCTATTTTCAAGAGGATTAGGAACACCTCTGTGGTTTGAGAGGGAAAATGCAGGTCTGAATCTCCCACAGAGTTGTCCAAAGGAGTGCATAGAATCTCCTTCCTAGAGACACTCAAAATATAACAGACAAGGCCCTAAGCAAGCTGACTTATCCTTGAAGTTAGACCAGCTCTGAGGAGGAGGTTGGGTGAAGCAAAAGTATAAATTATGCTGTGATTTTATAATTTCATAATAATTTCATAAATCTCATAAACATACATGAGATTTCTGTTTTCCGCTTTTTGGGAATCCCCTCCATAGGAACTAAAATCCTCCCAGCCTTCGTATTGGCAGACTACTAATCCAAGTCTGGATGCTATTCTGCTATTCCTGGGACCAAGTACCAAAGTTCTTTTGTGTATCCCAAATGCTTTAACATGTGACTTTCAGGCAAGAAAAGAATAGTTACGTTCTTTCTCACTATTTCAGGGGAATGGCTTGTATAATTAAAGGAAATCCTGTAGTACGTGGGCCTATTTTCAAAATTAAACAAATTTATGAAAATAAAGAAGAGTTAGGACACCCAGACAAAATAAAGCCCTGAGGCAAAGTAATCCATTATGAAATCCTTCAGTAAAAATATTCATTTGAAGTTAATTTTTATGGAAATGTTGGTTAAAGTTGCATGTTCTTCCCTAGAGGTAGGATATGATTTTATGTTAGTTACTAAACAGGACATTAATATTCAGTGCCAAAGTCGTTATTTTTGCAGAATGTAATGTAATTACATGCTGTCCGGAGAGGAAAAGTGAGTATCTAGTGCACATGCCGAGAAATGTGCGTGTTTATGAAGATGTCAGGTGTTCCTCGGTGCTGAGAATCCGTCATCCTGAGAATGTTCTATTCTAGTGTGCTTTAATGAGCACTGCTGAAGCTGTGAATGGTCTGTCAGCACTTTTATTAGGCATCTTATTATTAGGGAGTTTACAGCTTGGCTGTAAAACCTTGCTGTAGGCTAAATCTAGTTAAATAATACTTTCAGAGCAATGTTTTGTGCCAAATTTATTTCAGATAGCTTTAGGCATTTTTCTGTGTTTGTATCAGAAGGCAATATTCAAGTTCTGATAGAAATCTTTTGAAGCAGGGCAAGGCAAAATACAAATGGCCTTAGACCTGCAGCTTTGCTCATAGAGACAGTAAGACGGTCTAGTACTGTAGAATGTATGTTTCATGTAATAACGATATACAGTGGCTGTAGCAGTGTTTCAGGGTGGAAGATAAAGTCCTTGTTGAAACAGAATCCTGTTTTGCCTGAGTAGGGTCTTCAGAACTGGAGCTACCCCGAGGCTGGCTGTGAAAACTGTAAATGACTAACTCTGACAGAAATAGATGACATATTTAAAACAAAACCTATTAATTTGAAACGCTGCTGAGAAGTCATGTTACTTTTTCTGTGTTGCACCCAGTGACTGGCTCAGCAGAGCAGTGAACTTGCAGGGCGCTCTGTTTTCCCTTTGTTCATGGCACAAATGCTCCCATTTCGTGCATTAGTAATCACAGTTTGCTACAGCTGTTCTACCAAGTCAAAGCGTGTACTTTTCAGGAGAAGGTGACAAAAAGTAGTACATCATGTTATTGTCACTTCAAGACCTTGGACATGGAAGCGTGCTACTCTCTAACTTTACACAGATTGTTGAAAGGGAACTTGCATAAACCTGTAGCTAAAGAATCTAAACTTTTAAAAAAAAAAAAAAGTATAATCAGTTCTGTGAAAACCTCCTGAGTGCCTGTTATTTCAGTACAACATGAAGGGGGCAGATTGCCACATGCAGTACATGTTGCTTCACTAATTCTCAAAGTCTTTCATCAGCTGCCAGTCATGGGCAAGTTCCTGGGGGTGAAAAATGTTACCATGTTCTTGTCAGTAGTGCTATGTTTGGAGAAACTTTTCTGAACTGATTGGCAGTGCCTACCTGAACAAGTGTGCTGAGGAAATCTCTGTTTGGATAATAAAAACCTTTGTCAGGTAGCACTGTCACTCTGGTCACAAGTCCCAGACTGTGTAGTCTATGGGACGTTAACAGACCCAGCTGTGTAATAAATTGAAGCTAAATGTGCACAGATTTTATGAACTCAGTGTTTTTTGTTTTCGTAAGATTTGGTCCCTTAATGCTTGGAATTCAAGGAAGAATGTCAGAGCCAAAGGAGTTCCTCCTTTGTACCTCTTTCAGTTGCTTTTCTTCTTCATTGCTTCAGGGGCAGCTGATGCCTACCAATTGTAATGCAAACCAGAGACATGAGTCACCTTGCAAACAGTTTCAGGCAGCTTCTGTGGGAATCCAACTTCTGTGGAACAGAAATTATACAAAATCCAACTAATGCAATTTTCTACCAAAAGCTAATTTGTACGTTTTTACAGGTTAGAAAATTGTTTTTTAAATTAGCAGCGAGTGAATATTTAAGGTGGAACCCGAGCGTCTCTGAACTCAGTCAGGAGTTTAATTCTGAAAAAGTGGATGTGATTAACTGCATCAGGTTATTAATGTTTTATTAAGTATTACAGCTGTGCTAAATGTTGGGCAATGTAAGAGTATCTTCAGTTCTTCCACTCCATTACAGTGGACAGTCCTCTTTGTGGTGGTTTTCAGTTTGAGCCACAGGTTATTACTATTGTTGAGTTTTCATTAGACTTATGAGAAAAGTGGAATAGATCAAGGGTTTTGAAAGGTAATTTGGTCCTCTTTCTTCTCTGCAGAAATTAGAAAGATGATGCCCACATCTTCAGAACCCCTCTAAAGTAAAGCAGCTGTCACATTTTAAAATATACCTTTCCCTCTGTCCTTAAAATACACTTTTTCCCTCTGCTAAAAACCCTTGTTTGTCAAACATCTAAGGCAGCTGCACTTGCCTTCAAGTGTGTGTTTCAAGGTATTCATACGCTCAAAGATTAATGCATGGCAGCTGAATCGCACGGATTGCAGAATTTTCATCAAAAAGGTGAAGAGTTTTTACACTATATTGATATGTGGAAATGGGGATTTTATTTTTTTTGTCCTGCAGAATTTATTTTTTTTTCAGTACTTTGTTCATGTAAGGTTATTTCTAGAGAAGAGACAGTTCTAAAATTTGTTTCGTTGGCTGTCTCTGCAGAATTGCCATGCATAAAGTGAGCTGCTGCTTTTTTCTGTACATGTTTGTGGTTTCACTTATATATCTAACAAAGCAAATATGAAGATAGGAGAGGCAAAGATAGACTCACTCCACAAAATTCAGGTACAGACAACTAGAGATAAAAGATGCTTGCATTTCAGGATGAAATTTATTCTACGGCATTAACCGAGGCTTTTATAAAGTTCAAACACTGACTCAACACTGGGTTTCTCAACAACTGCTGAAGCTCTAAGATGTTTTGGCCTGGGTTTTTTATTCAAAGTGATCTCTGTAGTGTTTATAGGTAGACAAGATTTTGCCTCAGCTGTTGAGCTAAGTGATGCTGATCTAAGAAGTGTGTCTTTCTAAACTAGAGCACTGGGTACCTCTAATCCTTCTAAGAAACCTGCACACATGGCCGTGTGTGCTGCAGCTTTGTGGAAGTTGATTGTCTCCCCAGCTACTGATTAAACAGAGTTTACGGCATCCAGGTTTCTCTCAGAAGAGCCACTAATTTATCTCTTTTCTCTACCTGGAAAACAGTTTTTCAAACTTGAGGAAATAGTGTTATTTTTTATTAACACTCTTCTGTCTTTGAAGGAAACTGGTCAACAGCTTTGAAAGTGTAGGGGCTGGAAGAGGGAGGCTGGCATACAGGGTGGTCACATTATCTTTGCTTTCTTAGGCACTCAGGCTAAAAATGGGCGGGGAAATCCATGATAATGCTGAGTTTGATTATATATTTCAAAGCCCAACTTTATGTGGAAGTGCTTTGATGAATTTTTAAACAGCCTCACAAAAATTCAGGAAAAGCATTAGTGCTGTCATTTCAAAAAAGTAGTTCTTAATTAGTGCCTGGTACTTTGTCTTCAGTTAATTGTTCTTACTGGTTGCACTGTAGATCCAAATCTTAACTTTTCATAATTACATACTTCCTTGTTTCAGACATGATGGCCAAATATAAGAAAATTAAAGTAGAGGTTTAAAGAATATATATATTCATAGAATATGTATATATCCAGTTAAATGCTCTGGTCTTGATGTCGAAGTCACTGAGATAAAATAAATTTTGCTGTTGTCTTAAATAAATTATTGAGGCATAGGCTGAATACCTTATTTACATCATTGCAGATCCTTACCATGCCTGTCTGACTTTTATGAATGTGCAGAAACAAATTCTGTGCTTGAGAGAAATTCTTCAGGTGGGGTGATGTGAGGAGGAGGGTAAAAATGACGTTCTGTTCAACCCCAGTGGCTGGTAAGGACAGATAGTCAAATGAAATCTGAAAGAAAATTGATGAGAATAATAAAATAAGAAAAGGTGCCAAAGAGAGATTCTGTGTAAGTGCTGGTTAGACTGTGAGACTTTCAGATTATGACGGCTCTGCTCGTATCTGTGCTGCCTGTTTGGAAGGGTATAGGATTCATTTGTAGTTCTAAACTTTTGTGGTATACTTGATTGTTAGCTTATGTTTAACCCTTAATACCTGTTAACTACAGGTCTACGCTTTGCTAGTAGTCTGAAATATGTCTGTGCTGCTGAAGTATTGTTAAATAAGACCTGAAAACAGTTATGATTAGACAATTCCTCTTTTTATAGTTCAAATGCAGAAAGAACCACTAGGTTTATCCAATGTGACTTTTTACATACCACAGTCCATTACATTTCACCCAGATATCCCATCTTAGATGCAGATATCGGTAAACAAGTAAATTAAGCTAATTAATCTGGGAGACTTTACTTTGTATAACACACTGAATAGCAGGGATCAAGATGCTTTTACTGTCAAGTACCTGCAGCAGCCAAAAAATGGAGTGAGATATCCCTAGGTGATATCAATTGCCTATTGAGGTATATTTCTGTTACACTCCAGTTTCCCTTTAATCTAGCTTCTTTATTAGAGAGGTACCTGACAGCTGGAACTGTTCTTATATTTTCGTTATGAATAAGCATGGTTTGAAAAAATAATGGAAGTCTCCAAAAGCAAGAATAGTAATGATTCTTTGACTCTCTTTACTGCTCTTATGACTTGGAGTCTGTGCTTGTCGCTTCATTTTTTTAATCAAGAACTTCTGAATTTATTTTAATTAGTTCTATACCACTTTCTTGTAACTCCCTTCTTCCTTAGGTCTTTAACACAATTGCAACTGGCATTTTCTCCTCAGTCTCAGGCTTCTACTTGCTTTTACTTTGAGTAAGATGGCATTATAGTACTTAGCTGTGTTCTCTTTGTCTCAAATGCCTTTCATTCTTCCAGTTTCCCTGACAACTTTCAAAGAAATATCCTGTGGTAAAGGGTTTTCTGAGCTTAGCTATGAGGTGTTGCTCTTAGAGGAAAAAAGCAAGCTCTCCAAAAAGAGAAAATAAGAATGCTAAAAATGAATGCAAAACATGTCTTAAACTTTTTCTAAATGGTTAAAGGGACTATCTGTTGTAGTGGCGATGCCACAAAACAATGTGGTACTGTGAAGGGAGAATACTGTATGTGAGCATCCACTGTAATCATAAGGAGAAGATCACCAGGAGAAAGGAAAATGGCCTCAAGCTGCAGGTTTTCATTCAAATCTACATTTGACTGAGGTTTGGTGACAGTAAGAAGGCCGTTGGTTCAATCTTGGCTTTAAGAATTAAAATTTCCTAAGTTTTTCCTCCTAATGATTAAATAGAAATCACAACATGCTCATAATTGTTGTTCTTGAATGGAAGGATTATCTTTGTTTCATCAGAGGCAAGCATGCTGAGAGAAAACAGTAAATGTCAAATAACTGGATTTATGAGAGTTAACTTGTCCATTTCTGCAGCTTTGTGAAAGCCCATAGCCTGAGATTGTCTAAAGCACTGGTTACACCAACCTCGTACCTCCCTGAGCTACTCGTTGTTTTAGGGATAAAGGGGAATGGTGGGATGATTTAACCCATCTCTGTGGCATAATACACTTCATGTTTCAGGGACTGTCTATGTAACATGAACAGTGCTAACTTTAGTAAACAGCAGGTATCGAGCCATTTTGCTGCACAATAACAGACAATGATTTATTTTGACCATCTTTTTTTCTACTGGTTCACTAGTAGGGTGTTCTCAGTTTTGTGCATACTGGAGGAAATTTGGGAATGTAAAAGTCTCTTAAACTACCTTAGGTTCATGACTTTAAATACTTTTAATTTTTAAAAACTTTAAAATGCTTTTAGTAACTGACAGATAACTTTACAATTTACAAGAAGAAAACATCTCACTATGAGGAAACATTAAAGGGTTTGTTTTTTATGTTAAAAATTAGTCCAATTATCATTGTTTTGAATTACAGCAAACACTTTACAGAAAATTAATTTGCAAAAATAGAGAAAAATATGCATGTTAAGGGATATATTTTAAATATCAGTATGGCAAGTAGTGTATATCATCACTGCATCTATTCTCTTTACCCGTATGTTTTTATGTCCTCATTCTGTCAGTCTGCAGTTTTAAACAAACAGTTCCAAATGTCACTGATATTTTTGCTTAAAAGACAGAATCTGTAACCCTTCAGAGATTATATTAATAGCTGCAGAAGTTTTTCTATACACAGTATTTCAACATTTTCCTTATACACACATTTTAGGAGTGCTACAGCTGTTAATCCTTAACCTTTTCTTGCTAAAAGACATTGTTAAACTAAATGATGCATTATTAATAAAGTGTTTAAAATGGAATCTAGCCAAGATAATGCTATATATAATCTATTACAAAGAATAAACTACATTTAATTTCTCTGTCCACCTGTCCATGTACTATAGTGCTTCCCTGTTTATTGTTCACACAATTGATTATTTTAGCTTGATTTTTGACTGTTTGCTTATTCCTTTGCCTGAGTATGTGCATCCAAATATGCATCCTGCACTGTTGCAGTCGAAAGGCAGTGTAAGGCTCTCAGTTTTATTTCCTATTACTATTCTAAATACCTGCCTAGCTAGGTTTCTTTGTTTTCTCCTGACTTGGGGTAAAAAGGAGAGAAGTCTTGAGTGAGATAAAAGTGGGCTATGGCAAAGGGAGCTGTTGCTTTTGCTTCTTTATTGGAGCATCCACTCATGAAGTATGCAAGGTTGTGTATCAATATCTTCCAAGACCAGCGTTATGCCTGAGGTCACGCTTCACTCAAGGGACATCTGTTATGTCTCATGGCAGTTAACATACCCAGTTCTTCCTTCTGAATTCAGTAGAGATGGACTTCAATAAACACATAGAGCAAATTCATAGAATCATAGAGTCCTAGGTTGGAAGCGACCTCAAGGATCATCTAGTCCAACCTTTCTAGGTAAGAGTACAGTCTAGACAAGATGGCCCAGCACCCTGCCCAGCTGAGTCTTAAATTCTTTAAGTCCAAAATTCTTCTGTCTGCATGTGCAGGTTCCCTGATTCTTACTGATTTTATTATGTTCCTGAGTGGAGGAGTTGGCTATAATGGCTGGGTGAGATTCTTGGCTGTATTTTTAAGTTAGACTGTCCCAATTTCTGAGTTGGAAAACTTCAGCTGTAAGTTAAATGCAGTTTAAAGCATCAAAGACCAAACAAAAGAGCTCACCATTTATTTTTACAAGTATTTTTATTTTATGAAGAAACCCAGTAGGTACCTTTAGGATAAGAGTCAAGAAAGTTTATCATATCCAAAGATACTTTTCCAATATCCTATAGTTTGTGGGGGTTATTCTGAGGAAGGAATGCTGTGTAAACTTTCCCTGTTCTTGTAGTATTGCCTGGGTCTTTTTTAGCCACTGCTGCAGCTTCATGGCGCCAAGGCAGAGCCTTAACTGGTAGTTTTAGTCATCTTGTAAATTGATTGGTTTCGTATGACAGCAGCATGTGCAGTAAAGCAGTAAGTATCATCTGCTGATACATTTGGTGTACAAGTTTATACATTGAACGCTTCGGTGTATTTTGTAGACCAATCTGGGCAAACAAAGAAGTTGTTCAACACTGAAAATGTCTTCCGGATTACACAGTTCCCAAGAGCTACCATTTTTGCACCTGAGATGGGCAAGTGTTCTCAGTTTTGAAAAGTCCTCTTGCGTGGACATTAACCTACATGCTCAGTTCTGATTTTCCAGAATATATATACTATAGCTGGCGTCCTTTGGACTCAGTTAATGACAATTGCACATAAACAAGAGAACCAAGATGTTATAAACTAAAGTCAGTTTATCTTGTAAATGAAGCACATTGATAGCTTTATGGAGATAGAGAGGAAAAGCATTTAAAGAAATACTAAAAAGGAAAAAGAAAAAATAAAAATATAAAGACATTGTTTGTAAGGCTTTTGTTCTTTTTTCTGAAAGAACACAACATATGCTTGGACAGCTTTCAGATAGCTGTCCATGTGTGTATGCTTTGAAAAGCTACCAAAGAAACTATTATACAGCTAAAATATGATAAAAAGAATTTTCTTTTCAATATTTAAATGTTCTGTAGAAATCTAAGACGTATTGCTATACTCCTTGACTCTTCCTCTAAAATACAGTTCTGAATCCACATAATACAGATTATCTTCCAGAAACATTTTTAAATAGATCAGTTCCTAGTGATAAAATTGATGATGTGGTGATTCAGCCTTATCTTTAGAGCTGTGGCTGGAGGTAATTGATAATATGAGTGCATGGGTAGAGCAGTGGGCTAACAATGCCAGCACGTAAAGGGTAAGATGCGGTGATCTGTCACCCCTGTTAGCCCTCATGTTGAGTACACCGCTGCTGGAGCCCTGGGGAAGGGAAGGGAAGGGATGGGTACGTGCCTTCTCTGCTGTGCTCTGGTCTGAAAAACCGGAGGAGATTGGCTGGTGAGAACAGCATGATTGGCTCAATACTGGGGGCTATTGGAAGGCACTCCGAATCAATTGCTATATTCTGGGCACTGACTTCGTTGATTGTTGAGGGATGAGTCTGATTCGAAGGCATTGCATTTCAATATGGGTTACATTTTAATTAGCTCCATTTTGGGGGGAAGCTGTTAGGAATCCATGCCTATACTAACGCTTATATTTTAAATTAGTTAACTTACTGGTGTTCAGGATGATACATTTCTGCCTCTTGATTTCTAAAGAAGACTTCTCACATGCTTGTGTACTTTCTAGCAATAGTAGCAGATATTACCCATAAGTAAACACAGGAGAACAGACTACTGTGTTTGTATTAGGCACTAGTTTGGGAATTTTTCTTCTCACCATCACATCATGGACTCTGGAGCTGAATGGGAATTTTCTGATTTGACTGGAAGATGTTGATTCATTTCAAACAAAACCAAAAAAAGTTTTGCAGAACTGCAGCTGCTCATTCTTCTAAGGCAGAATATAAGGGTAAAATAAGGGAAGGTATCGTACTACATTCCCTTACCCCACCGAACTTACAGCAGACTAAGGGCTAATGTGGCTCACTGAGATTTGGATATTCCAGTGCAAGAGCCTGCTTCTTCCTATTCTAAGCATACATTTAAGCTCTTAAACTTCAGCTTTCTGAGTACTCTAAACAAAATTATCTCAGCTTTGAGAATGTGGGTGGTCATTTTCTTAACAGCTTTTGGCTAAAACCCTTAAAAGTATCAACTTGGCTTTAATGTAACATCTCAGATGTTTGCATAAGGCAGGAAAACTATTTTCCTTTCTTTCTCACCCTGAGTGTTTCTGTATTATGTCTAGCAGCATTTTGCTCTTGGTGTCCAGCTGTGTGAATTTGTTGTTTGAAAGAGGAAACTTTCTATTCAATAATTTGACATTGAATTTTTTTTTTAAATAAATGACATGATCATTGTAGCTCTAATCTCTCCTATCTCTGTCAATCAATTCCTTTCATTAAATGACAAATTATTTTCTTTTGTACTAAGCCACACTTAGTACTTCCATTTTGTACTTCTATATTTTCTTTTGAAATCTCTTGGTGTGATGATTAAAAATCATTTTTTTCTTTTTGCCTTCTTTGAGTTTTCTTCCTGTACTGATTTTTTGATCAGGAGTATGCTTTTGAATTTCCCAGTTGTCCCCACTCTACTGAGCTTTGTTTTGTAATATGAAGCAGTCCCAGAGTGCTTGACCTGGATTACTTTTGGATGAAACCAACTGGAAAATACATTCTAGGAACAAGTCTAATGCACTCCAAGCAATGGCTGTGTGTTCAGCCCCCAGGATCAGGCCCCAGCTTGTCCAAAGTAAAAGTCTCAAAATGTGTAAAGCGGACATCGGGTTCTCAGCGCTAATTATTTTGCTCTACAGTTCAGCTCTGGTTTTATTTTACTACTTGCCAGTTACGGTATAGCTGTAGACAGACATTGAGTATATTGCATGCTCTTATGTTTTCTCACTTTCTGGAAGTTAATCTGCCCTTTGATGACCTTTTTTCATTTTTCAGTAGCTGTGCTGTGTGGGCAATAGGTCATTTACAGTGCAGTACAATCTTACAGTACAGGCAGTGATTAATACTTGGCTAGCATTATAGTTGATTTTATATGCATTTTTCTGTACATGGTATAAAATACATAAGCAATTAAAAAAAGTCTTGAGGGGCAATGCCATTTAAAATTCCATAAACCTACCTAGGAAACCACAGATTCCAGCACTGGTTTTTCACTTTGAGATGATGCTGAGACATCAGGATCCTGAGAATGTCCTCCACTTCATAAATTGTCTTCATACTTTCAGTAATTTTTTTGGCTCTTCTAAATTCTCATGTGGGTTTGTATTATTTAATTCTTAACATGCTTTAGCCCTGATTCTTCCCATCAGGGAAATTTATTAAAAGCGTACTCTAAAGAGTGCCACACACCCAAGCATGATCCAAAGCCCACTGAAGTCAGAGGGGGAATTTACTTTCAATTTTAAGGAGTATTTGGCCATATTGCATTTATTTATCACATTTTAAATTTATATTTCACAGTTGTTGCTTATGTTACAATCCTCAGATATCTGTGCTTATCAGCCAGAAGCCTATGACAAATTACATTGCAGTTATCCCACAGAAATATGTTTTACAGTGAGGTGGCTCATAATTCCCATCTTCAGTTTAAAAACACCACTATTTTGTGAAAATTATTTTGCCTTAAACATTTTATTAGAAAACGACACTGTAATCGTTTGAATAGAGTCTGATGGAAAAAGTGACAGTGTAGCATGAGTCTGTTTTTAAAGGTGGTTTGAAATGTATACATTATGTGAGTTTGGGCTTTCTTGATTGTTGTAATTATTTATCTTGGTCTGTTTGAGTTTAAACCTTCAGTTGATATTACGGACTCACTTTCTTAGGTTCAATACCTGCACATATGGAAAGATGGCCTCCCATCACATCTGCATAGGTAAGATTGGCAAAGAGAGAAAAATGTTACACCTCTCTGATATGAAATAAAGCACAAAGCTTACCTTCTTAATCAAAAGTTCCATAGAAAGCCTTGCAGGAAGAGTAGATTACATTATTGAACCTGTGTGTTCAGTAGAGACCCATGGAAGGATGTTATTTTCATGGGTGCCTAAATCTGTCTGGTGATGGTTATTCCACAGCTCCAGAGTTTTTGATACAGTACTCATCGCTTATGCAGATTTCCCATCAAATGTGTTGTTTCGGTTCTTGAAATATGAATTCTGTGAAGTGTATTGCATATGGAATGGAGGGAAGTAAAACTTTGAAATAATTCTAACCAGTTAGTATTTCTTTGAGCAGATAAACAACCTATCTTATGCCTGTGAAGTGTTCCTTAGCATCCCATAGTATACCATCCAAACACTGACAATTCAAAACATACACTATGAGTTCAGCTATCCATTAATGCATCCAAGAAGTGAAATTCTTAACTGAAAATTTTAAGAAAATCTATTGACAACAGTGAAGAAAATATTTCCCATGATCCCTTCTCAAAATTCCATGATTTTGAGATTTAATGTTCAGTTTAGGAATGATTTATGCGAGTGATTTAAGTCCAGCCATCAGCATTAAACATATTTAAGCCTGGTTCTCAGCACACCTACCCTGTCTTTCTTGCCGGCATTGACTTCATTCTAAAGAGACAACTGTCTGCCTTCCTTGTTGCTAAAACAGATTACTAAATTGTTATTTCCCTGCTTTCAAGTAAAAATGTCTATAGCCTCTTTCTAAACAATCTTCCAATAAGTTTCTATAAATTTATTGTAGTAAGGAGGTATTACATATACATAGTAATGTTTTAAAAACAGGTTTTCTATTTCCACAGTATTTGTAGCTTAGCCTATAACAATAATGCATGATGCAGGGAAAATGGAAGAGTAACAAGGTAAAATGAATTAGTTCAGTTGTAAACAAATAATTCTGGTGGGTCTATTCCTTTGGTTTAGGTTTTCTTATTTCATCAATGGAAGCATAGTATTTATAACGATCAATACAAAAAAGGAAACTCTCAATACATTAAAGCATAAAGTTTTTGTTAGTGGAAGGAAGTAATTTGAAAAGTAATGAAATCAGTCTACTTGCAACTAATCCAAGATGTCATCAGCCATAAAGTTCTGCCCTTGTGTATGCTTATAAATGTATTCTCAGGTTAATGAGCTACATGGCAATGAGTCCGATATTTGCAGTGCTGCGTCTTAAGCCTTTGTTATGTTTATGCCTGTTTCAGATTAAACCCTACTATGAAAATATATAATAAATTAGCTAGGTTTCAGTTAAGTTTCTATTTTATTTTATATCTGAAACTGTCAAGTCTTTGAAAATTGAAGGTTTAACACGCGAGCAAAAAAGCCAATATACCTGAAGTGTCAGTGACCTTTGTTTTCAGGTCAGCCACTGTTTCCATCTGTCTTTGAGTTCAGTGGAACTATCAGAAATGAGAAACAACCTCCAAGTATATTAGCTCTTCAGGCTTCATAATTCACTCCTAATCCTCCTCTTTGGCCATTCCAAGTAACTGCCACCTTGTGCCTTTTACTTTCAGAAATGGTTCTAGAATGTCTGCAAGAAGATGCTTAGCTTTTGTGGGTTTTAGGGTTTATTTTTTTGGGAAGACTTTAGGATTTAGCTGGGATACTTTCTAAGTCAAATGCACGCACTTGAAAACATATGATGTTTGCTTACTGCCGTGCAAATGACATGGATGACTCTGATGAAAGTTAGCTTATTTATTAGTACATCAAAGCCACTGACCTTTAAACACACAAAGTACTCTCCTAGTTGATTTAACTAAGTAACCAATTTCCAAATTTTCAAAAGCCCTATTCAAGTTGTTGTCTGCTTTCAGTCTCATTGATTTATTGGTATTTGTTCAGGATAATTTGTAAACTAATGCCTTTATTTACCAAACATTTGTTTTTATCAATAGTTCATCTGCATCTGAGAAGACGCTTTCCTGGATCTCTTTAATGTCCATTTGGTTTTATAAGTTCTTATGAAATCTCCTTTGATATGTTCTTATGCATTTGCAGGTGTGTATTTTATAACTAATTCCCTCAAGCTTTCCTATTAAAAAAACCCAAACCAAACCAAACCAACAAACCTAAATCATATGGGTGAGTGTATGAAGCACACAGGTGATACATCAGATCAGAACCCCGCAATTACTTTTATTCTAAGATACAAAAGAATAATGATGCTAAAAGATACTATTTTTGAGGGAAAAGGGGGGACATGTTTTCCTCTGTACATCTGAAAATGGTAGAAGATTAAGTGGACTCGCTCAAGGAGAATAAGTCCCTGTCCATGGGGTAAGTGCTGACTTTTCAATGAGATTTCAGAAACCTTTTTTTTTTTTTTTTTTTTTTTTTAAATAGGAAACCCTTCTGTTGTTCTTCCTGAGACATGATTTTCATGTGATACGTTTTCACTTTAGTGTATAGGAAGTTATGCACCAACAGAGAAGAAACAGGTTCTTGTTTACTATGCAATGTATTCAGGAGGTCTGAAGCGTCAGGAAAGTTTGAGAGCTCACTTTTGTCATTATTTTCCTTTTACACTAGGGGTAAAGTTCAAGGAGTGTTGCAGCTTGAAAGCTAAGGCAGTACCACCCAAACTAGTAAAGGGATGAGCATTTGGAAAGGAGAGTAGTTTTACTGTCTGAAATTCTTAAAATCAGTATCTAATTGGTTTCAACACAATTTTTCAGGATTATATTTGCTCAAGGTCTCGTATCCCCTTTCTTCATTTAGAATGTAACAATTCTTATTTGATAACTTCCAATAAGATGTGGAACTAAAGCAGAAAACCAATAAAAATCATATGTAAAGACATTGCCTGTACAATGGTGCAAGGGAAAAACAATCCATACTTTTCCAGTCTTTTGTTGTTGGCTAACACATTTTATTTGGACTGAACTCAAACCATGGAATCTTTTGAGAAGGGTGTGTTTTAGACATTGATTTCTAGTGGCTTTCTAATGTTTTTATGCAGTTGAAAGTGAATTAGAATAGCAACTAAAAGGAAATTGCTTCTATTTTCCAGCCTTTTCTCACGTCTTTGTAATGATTGCTGTAGGTTTCAAGAATACATAGTCAGAAGTTTTATTAATCAGGGGTCTTTAAAGGACTTAATAGTTAGAGATCAATTACTCAGAACCAAAGTGCAAAACCAATGCAACGACCTAATGAATTGTCCTGACTGTTTGATATTTGACTGTTATGAATAATCTAATTAAATCTTCTATACTGGCTCTTTGTGTTGTATTAAAAGAACTCATATGTTTGGTTTTTTGGTTTGTTTTTTTGTTTGTTTGTTTTGAAATTGAAATAAAAACTATACAGACACACGGCACTCCAACATTTTAACAAGTTACATCCTGTGGTATATAGAAGTTGTGGAATAAACAAATCTTAGCAAAAAGTTATGCAGAATTACAATTTAGTAAGGTAGATACAGAAAATTAGAAAATGTAGAAATACAGATTTGCTGATGTGGGAAACCCTCCAATTGATTTTTCTAGCAGCTTCCCTGGAAATGAGATCTAGCTTGCTTTATTTTTTTTTCAAAGGGACCTCTGTCAAGATTTCATTTTGATGTAGACAATTTGTGGTTTTTTTCTGGTGCTTTTAGGGGGAAAAAATTCTTACTGCAAAAGCTTCATTTATTTGAAAATACTATTTATCATCAAAGCTTTTTTTTCTGTATACTAAAATGTATAATGGAAAGCCTACGTGCATTTTTAAGGGAGTAATTAATCATACAAATATCAGGACCTGTCTCACCTTTGTTCTCTTACTCCTTCCCTTCAAATAGTTGTCTGCTCCCTCACCTCCATCTCGGTTGACTGAAAAACTGTCCTGTTCAATGCTGTCATCACTAGACATTCTGAACATATCTTTCTTTTTAAATATTTTTCTTTATTTTCATGTCTGTTTCTTCATGTCTTTTTCTTGGTGATTGCTTTTATGAATAAGTGACTTTTTTACATTTCTTCTTGGTGACTGTTAGAAATTGTTGTCTGTCATTGGACAATATCAGACTTTAAATATTTTAAAACCACAAAATTATTTTGGTGCAGTTATTGTGAAATATTAATTAAAATAAATATATAGCTTTCCCGTATTACCAGTCTGTAATGAGTTAAAAAGTTGCTCATTCCTTATGTGAGAAACAGCCAGACAAACTCAGTATATTATCCTATTCAAAGAAAAATGATAGAAAATAATAATTATTCAGCTCTGCTAAAATCCACCAAAAATTTTTGGGAAGCTGTGTACCAGGTTAATCTGTGTCAAGGGATGACAACTGAAAGACATCATCTTACAGGAGGTCTTGCACATCTTCTCTTTGAAATTTATAGATTCTGTGGAGGTATTTTGGAGGTTGGAATGAGGGAAGAAACAGGCATAAAAATAAAACATTCTTACCAGTTCCCAGTATATTGCTCTAGTCACTATTTGCTTTATTTATGAGCCTATCAGACCCAAATGCATACTCACTCTTACCTGTGACAAACTGGCAAGTGGGATATAAAAATGAAAGATTTTTTCCCTTAGCTGGTGGCTAAGGAATCATTGATCTTCTCTAAACTAACATTAATCTTAGAAAGGCAGCGAGAGGCTTGTAGGTCTTTCATGGAGGTTGAAGGCGGTAAATTGGAAAACAACAACATAAAAATGATCCTTTTGTCTGTATTCCTTATTGTTGGGAATATTTTATAACACTGTGGTTGCCATTAGATTATAACTTTTATTTCCTTAAAGTTTCATATCTGGAGCATAACTATGCATTCTTTAAAATAATTAGCTCAGTAGTCTACAACATAATTGATTAGAAAACTAGAATTCCTTTGCTGCCTCTATCATTAATAGAAACACTCTGGTGGCAAACTTTTAGAAAATCCTCTGAAATATTCAATACAACAACCTCTAGTGAGAAATTCCAAAGTAGTGACAGACTGTAGCTTGTTTTCTTAGCAGATCAGATAATTTAAAAGAGTACAAAAGTGCATGGAAGCAATTATTTTTTTGCTTTCTGAAATCAAAGTAGCCGGGCTTAGGAGCATGATATGCAGATATTTGGGGGAGTAGGTTGGATTTTTTTGATTGTCATGTCATCTGAATTCTTCCTCCTGCATTTCCCAATCCTTGGTTCTTCATGAAAATGCATAGCCTGTGACGGCTGCTTTGTTGTTGTGAAGAAGGACCTGGATTGATAAAACTGGATTTGGATTCCAGTTAGGACACAGTCTTTGTACCTGGGCCCTTTGTCTAAAAGAGATATTCAGAAGATGTTAATCTTTTAAAATTTAAAAAATTAGTTTGTACATGGTTGATAATTCCAAGTAATACAGTAAATGCACAGACCTTGCTTTTAGCACAAAAAAAGTAGAACTTGGCAGCAGCAGCAATTGCAATAATTTTTTATGCTCTTGCCTCTACAATAAAAACAAGCTCCTCAAGGAGGTCCCAGCCCTCAGATCTGTCACATGTTCTGTTCTTCTGTAACTTGAGAAAAATCCCTAAACTCTCATTTTTTTTTCTCTGATGTAGACAGATGTAATATCTTACTGCTATTTATCTGTTATTATCTGTCCTCTAATACTCAGGATTGCTCATGCCAGTGCATGTAAATGTAGTTATATGCCATATAGCTGTGTTCTTTCACCATTCTGGAAACATTCATTAGCCGTCTCACAGGCTATCACCATTGTTAGAAAAGGTAAAGTGCTCCTGAGCAAACTCTGGACATGCTAGCTAGCGGGAGTGGAAAAGGGCTATGAGTGAATAAAATGTCTTTCACTGTTCATCTTCAGCCCTGCTTTTCAGCAATATGTCCATTTGATCTTAGATTTACCTACATTACTGAAGTCTTGCTGATCTTTTATAAATGCATACTTTTAGTTTTTGAAGTGTTTGAAAATGTCATTCTTGTGAAATACAAACTGTCACCAGCTGCGAAGACTTGGCTATCTTTGTATTTTCGAGTATCACTTAAGAATGGGGTTTGGTTTCCTTTGTATGGTAGTTGCTGAATCGGAGGGAGAGGATCTCTCAACTTGAAGCTGAATTACTTCGAGTTTCTATGGTGGCTGATTGAAGGGAGCCAAAACCTGAACTGTTCCTGAGTTCAGTTTTGCAAATAGAATCAAGTCGTTTTCAGAAAAGTTAAAGTTCATCAATTTACCCTGTTTGAAAAAGAGAGAAAGCAGACATAGAACCCCATCTTTGAGTGGCAGATAAAATTTAACTTCAGGGTTGGCAAAGGTTGAATGTTACTGGGTTTTTTGGCTGAATCCAGTACCTCATGAAGAGTACCTATGAAATATATTGATATTTGAATTTTTTTCACATTTGAATTTTCCATTTTCCTCATCTCTCAGACTATCCTAGTTGATTAAATTGTACAATACAATGAGTTTAAATTGAAATAATTCACTGTTTGCATGATGATACAGTAAAGTATTTCCAAAACAATGTCTATAATGTATGTTGTAAGGTGTCAAGTTATGTAATCCTAATTATGGTTGTAATATATCTATCCATAGAGTAATGACATGACTAGATAAAGAAAATGAGTTTATAATTATAACATTCTTATTCAGTGATGTACAGAGGCTCCAATATCTCTGAAATGTACATATTAATATTTTCTATTGTTCATACATGAACTAAATATTTTGAAGCCAGCAGAATTTTGACTTACTAAGTTGAGGGCAATTTCTGAGAGTTAATAGCATTTTCTTTCAATTATGAAGCCTATATACTGTTCCAAATTTGAACTACGACTTCTGTAGAGAAAGGAAGATGTGGAGATCAGTCCTGTATGACTGAAAATATACTTGGTACTAAAACTTAATGGATCGAGACATTTATAACAGTGTGTTTTCATATCTTTTATTCATGTACAATTTTACCAAATTATTCCCATCAGCCTGCTATTTTCATTTCCCATATTTTTACATATACTCTTTCTCAAATCATGTGAAACTGTGTGGAAAAAAATTGCTAAATTGTTTTTGAGAAACCGAAAGAGAAAGAAAAGGGTGATGGAATTTATGTTCTTGGCTAATGTATCAAATTGCAATCAAAGAAATTCAAAGGTTGTGCTTAGTGTTCCCCTTGTAGTAGATCCCCTTCTCTGACTTTGTAGTTTAAGCAGCTGTGTGATTCAAAACTCCATCAATAGCAAAAGCCATAGTGGGTCTCCATACACATCAATGGCGAAAGCCATAGTGGGTGTCCATAGAGAAGGAAATATCTAGGTGAGATGATAACTTGCTGCTTATTCTTATTAAAAACGTCCGTGAGGCTTACAGATTAAACATCTGTCTTTTCTATAAACATTGGAAAAGTCTTCATCCTGATATTGTTCAACAATCTTCCAGTTTTGATTGGAAACATCTTGTCAACTCGCTTTCATTTCTGTCCTGTACTCTGAGAATGTCTCTATGCTCCCCCTGTTCAGTGTATGCATCCTCCCAGTGAAAGCAAGAGCCTGATAAATTAAACTCGGTGATTGGTATTTTGTCTTCCCTGGTATTACTGGAAACTGTTTTGGGATTTTTTTTTTACACTTGGCTATTCACTTAGACATCAATCGGAGTTCTCTGTTTTAGTCATTTACCTTCCGCTGACTTTATTTTAGGTGATGGAGATTATAAACAGTTCCTACAAACACATTCCTAACTGCAAGTGTTTATCTTTTATCTTTATCACAGTTGTTTTGATGACAGTTCATCTTTCTGTCACAACCTAGTATATTGCCTTCATGAAAAACCCACATTAGCTTTTTCTGCAGTGCATGAGCTACAGCAGTGCTGGGATCCATGAAAGTGTTTCTGTTTCTTATTCTTTTCTTCAGTATGGTGCAGTGTCCTGACTTGGACCAGTTGTTGTAACAAGTGCCCTTCTTGGGGCTTTTCTTTGCTAGACTTTGGCTCTAAATTCTCTGTGACTTTTTATTTCAGGTCACTTTTCTTACCTTTGATTTTCAGTTGTATTAAAAGCAGACCCTCATCCATAGACCTTATTATGGACACATAGGTTCCCATTTCTCCTACATATTTGAATATTTTGCACTCCTAGCACTATTTGTTAATTAATAGGCTGTACAACAAGAGCAAAACAGCACCTCATGGAAATACAGTGGTCAAAGAAAAATAATCAATTACACATTCTGTGTTGCGAAAGGCTGTTCATGGCATTCTTTTGAAAGGGAAGAGAGGCAAAGTTAATTTACTGAATAATATGTTGCAAGTATGAGACAACAGAACCAATCATTAAAATGAATTGCATCCATATATTTAAGTGTCTGAGATACAGTGGTAGGCAAAGCTTTACAAACAGTTATTTGTCATTGTGCAGAGACACAAACATACACGACAAAGAGCAAGCAATAACAGTGAGGGATCTTTGCCTTGAGGCAAAGAAGAGCACCTGCATGTCCATCAGCTGTTGACTTCTGGTGGGGTAATACAATGCCAGGTGCTCAGAAAGAGCCCCAGGAGTGGTTTCCTTCTCAGAAATAAAATGCTGTTTTCAGTTCCGTAGCCTGCAGTGAACATCCTAAAAGTACCACCTGAAGAAGAGGGAGGTGCGCAATTCTGAGATGCTAATTAAGTGTTGGGCCAGGGTTAGTCTGAGGGATATAAATAACTGGTGAAAGAATTAATACATAGGTGTTGGAGAGGAAGTTTAGGATATTAAATGATAATGCAGTTTAGCAAATTTCTGTATTCAAAAACCAAGTGTGTTCTGTGGGAGAGAGGTTTTTTAACCACTGTTTTTATACCCTGGGGGAAGGGGTGGACATGGGGGGAAATAGGTGCTTATGTTAAAATAGATCTACAATCCCCTAATGAAATCATGGTCCCTCTGGGTCAGATATTCTCTGCACATACTTGACAGCATTTTAATGCCTAAGCATAAAGAAAGAGTCTGGATAAAAGGGGGAAATGGCACAGTATGCAGTTATCAAACAAACCTGCGTCTGAGGTTAATCCTTCCTTAATGTTAGCTTTTGGGTTGAGTACTTCTTGTGCACTGCCTTCTATTTTTTGAGGAATAAAAAAATCTGATTATAAATGGGTAGAAAATATTATACTAGAATTAGAGAATGCGTATTGTTTGGCAGTGTAAATACTCTGAAATTGTTCTGTTCGATATGTCATTGTGTGAACCACATAACATAATCAGAGTGAATTTTCATGCCACATCAATTTAACTCTCTTTCTGGACTGTTGCTGGAATTCTAGAGAGGTATAGCTGGTTATTTTGAAGCAACAATTGTTCTGTCTACTTTGGAATATTTTAAATCAAGATTTTCAGGGGAAAAAGAAAAAGATCTTTTTAACTGCTGAGTTGCAAATTTTTCCAGATCCACTGGTGTGTCTTGGATGTTTCTGAAAGAAATTTATAATAATGAGGGGAATATTTGAGATAGTGTACATTGGAATTTTCTAGCTGTATAGCAATGAGATCCAGAGAAGACTGAGCAGATCTCTACGGTGACTTAGGGTGAATCTGGAAGGCAAAACAGTTTTGGTGGCCTTGCTGTGTGATAGCTCTGTTCGTGTCACAGATGAGTTGCTAAAGCAACCTTGAGCTTATTGATGATCTTTAAATGGTCCAGGTTGTTCGAGCTCAACCAGTAGTCCCACCGTTTTTTTTGCATCAAGTGTATTTGCTTGCTTTTTTTTTAATAGAAAGTGTTTTTAAGGTAGATTTTAAGGTATTTATTGGTGGCATATTTTTTAACATGGTAAATTTTTCCAGATGTGTTATTCACAAATTGATAAAAAGATAGACCAGATTTTGGCCTTAACAAAACACGACAGATTCTTTTACTGAGACTTTAAAAAGAACAAAGTCTTTAAAAATCACAGAAATACATTCCTTTATATAATGCAGTCATTTAAAAGAAAATGAGAGGTGGTTATTAATTATTTCTTTGTAACATTCTGTGGGACTTCTAATTGTAAAAGCTTATGCTAAACAGTTCCAAGAAATTAATGTAATGAACTACCCTAATTTGTCTTGGCTTTCTGTAGTATTTTTGTAGGAGATTTAGATAGTAATCAAATAAGCTCCTTTCTGTTTCTGAGAAAATAAAGATTTCTCTGCAAAATGCAAAACAAAGCTAGTAGTTTTGAGATATTATTTTCGTAGCTGTAATGACATCTAATCATTGTGTTATGTGCTGTACGGACAGAACAGTCTCTATTTCCTAAAGATAGAGAAACTGAGAGCGAGTGGAAGAGAAATCTGCATAAACAGAACTAATATCACTGGGAAAGTGGATGGATTAGAGGAGAGCTGATGAGACATCTTCTGTGTGTTATATGGTAGAAGAAAAAATATGGGAGAAAAAAGGGGACAGAAGCTGAGTGGAAGTGAAGAAACAGTCAATACATTTAATGAATTGATGTCTGGAAGAAACATGCAAAATCCTGTGCAGGGTGATAAGTGGAGTGTGCATTTGCAGAGGCAGTTTTGGAAGAGAGCTCATGGCTGTGGGAGTCAGTTTAAACTGGGAGAAGTACAGCTGCTCAGCCAGAAATACAACAGAAACTTTCAAAGCAGCTTTGCAGCATAACAGCAAAAGCAGCAGATATTGTGGGGGAGAGAGATCCAGTGGTTGATAGATAAGATACTGGGGGAAAAGAGAGTTAAAATAAATAAATAAAAAGGAGCATCTGAACTATGGAATGACACAAACTCATCAGGGGAGCAGAGCAGGCGAAAGGTGGCTGAAAGATACAGTGAGCCACCTATGATGAGCAAAAGTCATGGAAAGTGACTGTGAGTTGTGAGAGGGAAGGAGCAAATAGGCCCCACTGAACCAGCTTAGGAGCTGGTTGAAGTAGAAACAAGTCATTCAAAATGAACCCAGAAGAGAGATATAGTAAGAATAAGGTGATCCTGATGCTCTGGTGGGATAACCACATGGTTGACATTTGGCAGAGGCGGAGATACCAAACCTCGATGAGTACAGGGTATGATAACCTGGGCTCAGGACTGCTCTGTCCAGGCTCTCCTGGCTTCCTGATAACTTGAAGTAGGAGTTTTCTGAGCCACCACAGTCTTCCCACCCCATGGAAACTCCTGTAGAGAGTAAGGGCAATGAAGAGAGCTGAGTATGTAGTAGCTGACAGGAAAAAGAAAGATTAAGAGCTACAGAGCTTCAAAAAACATACAAAGGAGAAAAGGAAGAGGAAGAAAGAACTGAAAATGACACCAGCTTGTATGGAAAACTAGTCTGACCCCCAGACATCCAGCATGAGAAAATGACAACAAATGATGAATTAAATGAGATAATATGCATACCAATTAATGAACCTCCTAATAGTGGCTGCATTTATTTTGGAAATTGTTTTTAAAGTAGGTGATCTGATCTGACATGTACAGCTTTGTTTATTCAGTTATTTTCAACAGCTATCATCTCAGAAGCACAGGTGTGAATTCCTTTTCTAGCTCTTTTTTCTTCTTTTTAGTTACAAAGCTGATTGCACAGGCTTTTGAAAACTTGACTTCCTCAACAACGTATTTCAAGTTCTCTGTAATCATTTTGAATAACAGATTAATATTTTCCTGCAGTAAGATATTATATTGAATATAATTTAATTCTGATAGCTTACTGCATGGCTTGCTCGTGAATGTTTACCTGTAAACAATTTCTCCTTCTAAAAGTTCATACATAATAGAGTGGTTCTGATTTCTTTGGGCTTCTAAAGGTGGAAGTCAACCTGATTGCAGGAATCAGGACAAAGATGCTTTGCAGCCTAACAGCAAAAGCAGCAGTTATTGTGGAGAAAAGACATTCAGTAGCTGAATGATCAAATTCAGTTGGGCAAAAGAGCACACGTTACATGGCGTGTTAAGAATAATTTTTTTAAGAGTATTAACTTCTGTCTTGTCATATGCCAGCTTCCTAATTCTATTTGTACGCCATGTGAGCTATGCTGTTAATAATCCACTCAGTAGGAAAATCAAGCTACTCTTGTAAAGTCTGAGAAATCTGATAGTTTTCACCATCAGAATGATTTTCTGGAAGCACCACTGAGTGCTTCCAAATGTTGACATAAATTCCAAACAAGAAAATCAAATCCAAGTGCTTTTAATTCATTCTCCTAAAGCATTTAAGGCTATATGATGAATGGACATGTGTAAGTAGAGATTTTAGTTTCAATCTGGAATGATTAAAAAATCTCAAAGAGAAGACTAGTGCATAAATCAGTAAATCACTGAAACATATGCTTAACATAAGCACACATATTGTCCTTAAGGAGGTGGCATTTGGGGATATAAGTACATGTTAAAGCCTACTCCTATCTCTCTCTCCTCCCCCCCCCCCCCCCCCCCCCCCCCCCCCATCTGAATCTGGTACTGGGTGAAAATTAACACCAAATTCTCTCTTTTTTTTCTGTTTTGTTTTCCCTTCAGTTATATATAAATAAAATGGGGTAGAGTCTTGGGGTAGTCCATAGAACTGTAACAAAATGTTGTTCAAGTCCCAAATGTCCCAGATGGTTTCCTTTACTATGCTAAATAAAAACTAAAGCAGTTGTTAGCTCAGAATTTTCAACTAGAAAGCTCATCTAAAAAGGAAAGTGAGAAGTGAAAAGATGGGAACTGCAATTCAATATCTTTGTAGATTTTGCCCAGAATGTCTCATTTCATTTAAGAATAGCTTAGTGACAGCTCCAAATTCATGTCTTAATAGAATACTTGCAGATATAAAAAGGAAAAAGAAAGGGATTCTTTTTGCTACTGAAATATTGGTTTTATTTTCTAGTGGGAATAGGAATAAAGACGTATGTGTTGTATCTCCAGACAATTTCATTATGCTTACACTTATTAGATGAAAATAATGATACTGTAACAGCTAAAGCAGTTTCTAAAATGATCTTAGAACCCGTCATATTTTGGCAGTCTGGTTCTGGACTAAATACTACGTTTAGATTTTATATTTTTTTAGGGGGGTGGGATTTTTTGCTTTGCAATGTTTGCCAGGATTGTTTGGAATATGTCTACATCATGGTACTTGCTTTTAGTTTAACTTGTTGAAAGATACTTTAAGTATAAGATGATTTGAAAAGATATTTATATTGTTGGGTATGCTTTTTAGTATTAGAATGTTGTAACCATAGTGGTTTAAGGATATCAGGTAAGGTTTGGTGCACAGAGGCAACACCTCTTGTTAGACCACTGTTGGAAGAAGTGGATAAACTTTTCACCCTACCCAACAACATGAACTGTCTTTTCCAGCTTGTGTTCTGACTTCCTACAGACTTGGTTTATGAAAATATTAATCTGATGTTTCCTACAGGAATCATCTAGATACAGGTGGTTCTTTTTATAGTACAAGATCAGAATCTTCATCTTTGCTCCCCTTTGGTCTGGCTTCATCACAGGCGTGAGTACTCTGGTGGCACTCTGTGTTTCAGAATTACAACAGCAGTGGCATGCCGTGGGGTAGCTCCAGATCAGGAATGGGCAAAAGCATGGGAAGAGGGATGTTGAGGCTAGCTTGGTGCTTTTTGCATTGTGTTGCACTGTCTGCCAAAGACATATGCTATTTATTGGTTTCTTCTGTGGCTTGTGTTGAATGAAATATTGGGGATTTCTTGCTTCTGAAATTTCATCAGAGATTTAGGTCCTGTTATTTCCATGAGCATGATATGGTCTCTGTGTGTGAAGCATGTACTGAATTTGACTTGCATTCATAATTAATTCAAAATGAACGGCTGCCATACCTTTACCTGAAGTATAATAGAGGATTTTTTTCAGACTAGATTTTAGATTTCATTGTATTTTGTGTAATGTGCTAAATACTTGATTGCAAGTTGTGTTCAAATGTCTGGAATGAAAATTTTCTCTTTCAAAAGATGTCAGTCTGTAGAATAAAACCACGTAATGAATTCTGCTCATTTACCAGGGAGTCATTATTCACATCAAAGAAAGTAAACTTTAAATCTGCGCTCAATGCCATAGGTTCTAGAGGGGTGATGAACTGCGACATGAGGCTCTGAATAACTTTAACAGCTGTGAAATTACATAAAACCACATTTATTTGCATATAAAAAAACCAAGAGTCTTTGGGTATGAATGAGGTACTTCTGCTACCAAAACAAACTTCTACAAAAAGCATTAAAAAAAAAAAATTAGGGCACTCTCTGGAGACGTTTATGAAGACATTGAAAGTGTTGTCATATTCATTGGGCTGGATTGTCTCACTTACTGGTTACTTGATTTACCTGGTAAGGATAATTGCTAGATTTTATGTAGAAAAACCATTGAGGTTCAATAACAGAGTGTAATTTCACTGGCTTTCAAAACAACATTATGTAAATACACAGTAATGAGTTCACACCAGGAGAGAGAATTCAATGAGGTTTTTTTCCTTGATCATATACATTGTCTAAATTTGAACTCCAGATTTGTCGTTGGCTTGACATTTTTTTGATAAACAAGTATTGGGACTTTATGAGCAAGTATGAAGGGTGTATATCATAGGAGAAACAACGTAAGAATATAAAAATGATTCTAAAGGACAGGGAAGTCTTTGCAGCATAAATTTTATGTCTTACACAAAGAGTCTCTGTAGGTAGAATGATAATGCTCTTTGATGGTCTAGCAGTTTCTCCTCCTCAGGGATACCTAGTAAAGGAATCTTTGAAATGTTTTGTATCAACCTTTTTTCATATCCCTTGTCAGTTTTAGATGGTTCTTTTCTGTTTAGTTAAATTAATATCACTTTTGACATATACTCTAAAGTGTAGTTCTACTCCATAAAAATGACACTATTGGGTCCTATATTTACTTTAGTTCAGCAACTAAATGTCAAGTATATTTACTGTTGAAAGCATTACTTGATAAATCCCATATCTGAAAACTCAGGCTAGATTGTAAAAGCTGCATGGGTTTTGTTCTATTTTGTCCATTTTCACTGATGCAGAAAAAGTTCTGCAAGAGAAATTATGCTGCTGGGCTTGCAGAAGTATAGCTGACCAGAACTCATTGGACAGCTGGTTTGGTCATGCCCAAGAAGGAAAATAAATCAAATTTCTTTCCCTTATCTGGGACAACTTCTATATGGGGGTTTGTAATTTAAGCTGAGATATGGCTGGTTGTCCACAAAGATCGAATCTGTTCTGTAGTTTCTCATCGTCTGCATTAGAAACCCTGTTCATGTGTATTCCCTCAGCTGCAGAACTCTGCCTTTGGATGTTACTTACTACTAGGCCAATTTGCTCTAGACAGGCATCAACTGTGTCTTAAAGTACATGCTCTGAGGGATAATGCTAAGGTGTGTGTCTTCTAACTTGTCCTCCTTTCTGAAAGAAGATCTGGACCCTCTAGATCATCCCTATCTTGCAGGTCCTGAAATTCAGGGCACACAGACTTCATAAAACATTTTAGAAAGCAGTCACATATTAGTTGTTCTCAAAGCACAAAAGACGCACAGAAAAGAAAGTGAAGAATGATCAACACGTACATGCAAAACCGTCCCTTTACTATCCGTGTTGTTCAGAGAAGCCTCTGGGTTTTGGCCATTCCATTTGTGGGACTATTCCTTTCTCTCCCTCTTTACCTCCCCAGTCTTGCCTTCAGGCTCTCATCTCTTCTAAAAACACCAGCCTCTCAAAAAAAGGAAGGCCTAGCTATACATGTTAGGTGGCCTTCTTGTTTGGCTTCAAATCCCACGTGTATGATTTTCTGCTTGTATTGCCAGCCCATAGTCCAAATTGGGAACATTTGTTCCCAGTGGTCCTGGACCAAAACAAACACACTTTTTCTCTGTGGTGATTCCATTTGGATAGATGGCTGCTAGGATTAGTGATTCTGGATCGTTGACATGAGCCCAGAATATCCCAGTCTAATAGGGAGATCAAAAGGCAGAAGTGAAGTGTCAATAAAAATTAAAACAAATGTTCAGAAAGCAAAATGTAGATGTATTTTTAGTCCACTTTAAAGGAAGCTTTTAAAGGAAGTTAAAGGAGCTCAGATTTCTGTTCAGGCTGAATTCTATGAATTTTGCATGTGGTTGTACAATATATGTTTGAAGCTGTGTGGCCACAAATTTGCCGCTGTTGCTGCTTGTGCTGCCTTGGTTAAGGAATGAAACTAGACACAATGATTAATTAGTCACCTTTGAAGAAATATTTCTAAGCATGCTACGTCTACTAATAATTAAAAAAATAAATAGAATGTTTTTCTTAACAGCTATTATAATGTGTTATAGTAAGAACAGATGTTTTTTAATGAACATACTGTGTTTTAATGTGTTTGAAAAACAAAGGCATGCAACATCTCTTTGTATTTGGATGTTTTTTAGAAGGCTATGTTCATTGGGATTTTATAGCATACTTCCTACTGATGTGTAAGTTTTGTCTGGGTGAGAAGTACGGTTTGGGTTTCCCAAATTTTATTTAATTTCTCAGTAACAAAGCCTAATTTTTTTAAAAAATCTGCAATCAAAGCATTTTTGACCTTTTCTTATGTTTTAAAAGTGTGTGTCAATATACAGCAACTGCTGATATGCCAATGTCACTCTGATGGTACATAATTGCAAACAAAAAAGCAACATGTCATCAAAAAATTAATTTTAGATTGTAATGCCTTCCAAAGGGTGTGATATTTTAATGCCTTGGTATTCATCGGACAGATTCATTGGTGATTTATAAGACTAAATATTCCTGAAAATTCATTCACTTAGTTAGACACAATCTATCTGTAAAAGGACTGGATAAAAAAAATGCTTCTGACCTAAAATTCAGATTAAAAAAATCAGGTTGCTAGCAGAAAAGGTCACTGTTTTGTTTAAGCATTCCTGAAATGCAACATGAAGAGAATAGTAGTGTTTTTATTACCTAGGAGTAGAAAATTAAAAAAAAAAAAAAAAAGCCAATCTTAAGTGTTCCAGCATATCTGAAACCTGGAAAGGTTTATCTGAAAGTATATCTGAAAGCAGGAAAACAAACAAAGCTACATGATGAAATTTTAAATTAACATCTTAATCTAAGACAAATCATGCTGCTACTCTGATAAAAAACATGTCCTGAGGCCGCTGGCTGGCCCCTGTGACCACTCCAGAGGGCCTGACAGGCCCTGGGTTCTGCTCTCCCATTTCTGTGTGCTGCCTGGGGATCATTAGTGCAGCTGGGAGCCTTCTCCTCCAGCCTACCCAGCCTCTGGCGGCTCTTCAGGGTGCCCTGAACATCCCTGGTGCTCGCCAGGACCCTCATGGGCAGCCTGGCACACTCACATACACACACCCCAAAGTTTCCCATGCCATGTCCCATTTCCAGTTTGGTGCCTCTATGTCCATTGGAATATCCCCTGCAACACCTCCTCCTGAGCAAGCCCAGGGTTGTGAAACATGGGGGGAACACATCTGGGTGGGAGGGGAGGCCAGATGGCACTAATAAGCCTTAATGGCCCTGATGAGCCCCACTTGGTCCTCCCCACCCCCACAGACCCAGGAGCCCATTTCAGCTCAGCTGCCAGGGGGCCCATAGTCCTTCCTACACTGAGCTGAGCTGGCTCTCACTGCTCCCTGAGAAAACGGGTTTCAGTGCATGGCAAATAATCATACAGAAATGGTAAGTACTGGGATCTATTCTATCTGGTAAGCTTTCTGATTTAAGTGCTCCTCAAGTTAGGCTGACTGCGGTAGAACTGATCTTAGTGTCTCCAAAATCCAGAAATTGTTGGATGTTTTTCTACAGATTTCTGGAAAATATGCTGAAAGACAGGTTAAGTTTATCAAAAGCTGAACCTTAAAGGGCAAAATCAGGCTGCTTAGGTGAAAATCTGCTTTGACCAAATATCCAGAACTAAGGGACTGTAACTGAGGTTTTTTTAATCTGTTGGTTTTTCAAGTAAAAAATTATAAATATGCATTGGTCTCTGTGAGATTCCTTCTATAATTGGTTATTTGATATTTTCTATATTTATCCTTGCTTGGGATGGAGGGAATGGGTGGAAAGCTTGTTCAGCAATTTGTGAAGCACAATATATTTTCTGATCCCATATCCCCTTATGAAACATCTCGTGAGACCAATTTGTTGTCTGGCCAGGTAATATAACAAGCTATTGAAACAGGCTGTTAGGTATAGAATAGTTACAGAATGGTAACGTTGCTGGGGCATACTGAACTTATATTTTAATTTTCAGAAAGATAACAAAATTTGTGTTTTATAGTAAAGAATTTCATTTACGTACACCAAAAAAGTAGTAAGGAATTATCTTCTGATATCTATGCAACTCTTTTATTCCTCTTTCTTTGTTTGGGTTTTCTAGTGTTCTCTTTCCAATATGAAATCCTTTGCATACTTGCCAAAATTGTACTAAAAATGTTGTATGCTAAATTTGATAGCAAATGTACTTCAGAGAATAATTGCCAGCAAAGCTGGCACGTGATAAAGATTCTTGTGACTGCTTTGTGAAAAAGGCTGTTTCACCTGGCCTAAGAATTGGTGCAGTATTGTCAGTGGGTAAAATGATTGTTTAATACTTACAGGTGAGACCTGTGGAATGAGCTGGAGGTCTTAGATTAATTTCTCCAACCACTTAGGCCTATCAGAGGGTAGCAACTCCGAATGCCACCATTTTGGGGTATATTTTACCTTCTTGGTGAAAAGTTCACATATAAATGGTTCTGAATCACTGCGTATATCTCTTTAAGAATATATAGATGCTGTAAAAGAAGACACCTACAGTATTTGGCAGTATAGCGCCTAATTTCTGTCTCTGTGCTCATTAAAAGGAATTCAAAAATCAGCAGGCTTTTTTTGTGTGCATGTGGAAAGTGATAGGGGCCTTGAAGGGAAGAAGGGGGGAAGAATGCTGCTCAATGACAGAGGGAAATACCTAGAGGTAGCCAGAGACACACTAAATACTTTATTTCTGTCTTGGAAATGATTTGACTGTTACATAAGATTTAGGCAAGCTACAGAAAATAAAGCTTTTTTTTTTTGTGTTGGAAATGGATACTGTTTGCCACAGAACTGGAGGGATCACCAAGGTCATTGAATAGACAGGAGAGGGCTTTTCAGAACAGACCATTCACTGCAAGAGTGAGAGTTCAACCACTTGTCTTCAGTACAACTGCTACCCCATTTTTTTTTCCACCATTCAGTCTTGCCTGATTGATGTCAACTGAGCTGAGGAAGATGCTGCTGCTGAAAACAGTCAGAAAGAGACAGCAAAACCCTCACAGTAAAAGATTTATGCTGGACATTGAATCTCCTACATGAAGATGCTGAGCTCTTCCAGCATGGAGATCTGTTCTGAAAAGCCAGTGTCTCCCATAGTTTATGATCCTGGTCTTGACTTTTCTAGATACTCTTTTTCTCTTCTTGTTTCTGTTGTTAGTTATGAACTAAGAATGGTTATACTGCTAAAGGCATATAATAAAATATACAAGAAATGCTCTGCAATGTGTGCACTCAATGCTTTTGCAGAATCTTGACTCTTTGAGATCTTGCAGTTTTGCATCTCAGTCTTCATTAATGTTTTTGTACTTAATTAAAGCAAGAGGGGGTGTGAAAATGGAAACGTAGAGCAGGCTGTGGATTACTGTGATTGATTTCTCCCTGCCCCCCCCTCCCCCCCCCATCTTTCTTTCTCCCGGTTTCAGTGTTCCTCACAGTAAAAGAGGAAAGTGATTTCTCTCCTATATGAGCTGTAAATTTCCTTCTGAATAAAAATCTTCTTAAAGATCCTATATTAATAGAATCTCTTCCTTTACACTTTAGCATCATTAACTGCTTCTTTATTTGCAATGCTTTGACTACATTTTGGGTATTCTGGTGTATGTGGAGACTTTACACAACAGTAAGTTTTCCCCTGCATTTAGTACTTGGAAATCTTAAAGATTTTTTCCTTTAAAAGTGGGCTTCCCCCACAGATTGTCAGTGTAACTACGAGAAATTATTCTCCAGTTGCTGTACATGCGTTGTTGGATGGAGCCCTTGATAATGCAGACTCTACCCAAGCATCTTAACTTAAATAATCACTACATGCTTAGTAGGGATTGGAGTTTTGTATTCTGTGGTTCCTTTTGGATGGTATATCCATACAAAGCCTTTTTTCAATCTGCTCTGTGTTTTCTCTCTGAATTATTTGGAATATTTTGAAGTATTCCCTGGGAAACCTGTTTCCTCTCATAGTCAATACATATAAACATTAAGACTTTCTCTGATTTCTGACTGAGGGAATACATGGACACATGGCTTTGTTCCAATATGAATGCATGTTTGTTTAAATCTAAACAGGATCAGATTTAGAAGCAAGAGATGGAAGAATGAGGTTGTCCTATAATTGAAGGATGTGAAAGTAATAAAACTTTTTTCTTTCATGGCATTCTCTACACTTAATTTACTGTCAAGGTTGCTGAAATAGAGAGATTAAACTATATATCCTATGTGAGGGACCATCTGGCTTTTATAAAGTTTTCCAGAAATATTTTTAGGTAAATGTTGGTGTAACCTTTATGTGAAAGTTCCTCTGAAAAGGGGAAGTGACAGCAAACCTGTTTTTCTCTCTAACTCTTGTTCTTAAAACTAAATAAGCTCTAAGCAGAGACCTAACTTTTTTTCCCCCCTTCAAGTCAGTTAACTGTGATTTATAGCTTAAGGTGTAGCTTTTTCTAAAGCAACAGTATTTGTCACTTGGATTGTAGAAAGGTAAAATTTTTGCCCGTCAAGGCAATCTCCTCTGAGTGCTTATTTCCAGGCATATTTCTGTAGACATAAGGCAGGCAAGACCGCTTTCTCCCCCCTCTCTTTCCTACACTTCCTAAAAGTAGTTTTCTTTACATGATCCATTAGGTCTTTTCTGAAAGTAGTAGGAGTTTTTAAATTTTAACCTTGGTCACTAGGATGTCCAGTGCTGTCTCCTAAATGTACTTCAATTACGTGGAATTGCCCTGTTCAGTCCTGGTAGTTTGTTCACCCTCAGGTGCCACAAGGAAGTGCAAATGCTTTGTGTTTCTTTGCCATCTGTTAAGAATAATAACATTTGCCTCTCTACAGGAAAGAGAGAAACATGGGACATGTGCAGTAGTCATAAACACGTTACAAGATATTCCCACATTGAACACAGAATGATTCTGCCTCTAGTTGCAATGTTGCTTTTTGTACTCTTACAGAACTGCTTATTCAGTGTTAAGAAGGCAAATCTTGCTGTAATTGTGTAGGTTGCCATGCAAAAATAATTACCGTCAGTATAAAATTCTAATTCCTTCATATTGCAGCTCCTTACCAGAAAAATTTACTATATATGAATTTTGCTATAGTGTGATGTTAAGCTACGGTTTACAGTCAGTAAAATGATGCAGAGAACAGGCATTATACCACCCACAGTTTTAATGCCGCATAATGAATGACATATTTCTCATGGGGGTGAGGACGGGAGGGGCCAGTTGTTTTAATGCATCTAATCCTGATCCCATTAAAACCACTGGGAATCTTGCCATTGACTTTGTTCATTCCAAGATCTGGACTGTGAACATTGGTAACATATAGAACAATAGCAAAATCATTTTCAGAATTAAAAAAAACCCAAACCACCAACCAAAAAACTCCAACAAAACACACCCCCCCCCAGCAAATCACAAAAAAAACCTCAAACAAAACAAAAATCACTCAAAATCCCCTTCAGTAATATGCTCCCATATTTATTCTGTTTCTAAACAATATAAATATTTATCACTTCCCCACACAGAGTCAGAGCTGAAAATATATGTATTCAAAGACTATCTTAAAAGCTCAATCATCTTGTAATTAAAATTGGGCAGAAAACAGAACTACCTATCTCATCCTGCAAGCAAGGTGTAGATTTCTTTATATAGGTGAAATACTCCCAAGATAAGGAGAAGGTGGTATAAAGATTCTCTATGGCAAAGACCCTACCTAACAAAAGGACTTGAGCTTTAAAAAAGCGTGAATTTAAACAAATGAGCAGTTCCATACATTAAAAAAAATAAGACTAAATACTTGCTTATGGTAGCAATTGTGTTTGCATACGTGTTTTTGTAGTGAATTGCTGTTCCCAATGCAAATGTCTCTTGCAAAAATCACTTAATATCTCATTACCCCCTCTGATTTTATGCCTTTGTTATTATTCTTCTCTTACCACATTGCAGTAGCTGAGCTCTGCTACTTTGGAAATAGAGGTAGATTGGTATCAGTTGAAAGAGCTTCAAAAGCAGAATACTGAATTAATCGGATTCTGTATGTCTCCTATATGCTTTGGAAAAACAATTACATTAAAGGTTGTAAGGAAAAAAAAAAAAGTCCATGAAAAATTTGAAGGCTTTACTAGAATGTTTCCATTCTTCACTGTGATGAAAAACTTAGTTATTGGTTTTTTTAATGTAGAAATGCCCTGGTAGTGACTACAAAATTTTCTTCTAATTCAAGATTGATATGCGGTATGTAGCATCAGGTCTGTGGTATGAATTTACCAAACACAAAATGTTTTATGTGAGTCAAAATCTTTCAAGAAGCTCTGTTTTTCCTATTGTACAACTGATAGGCTGGGAGACCTCTCTTGAAGGTTTCTGTGGCTCCCAAGGTTTCTAAGACTCCTCCAGTTTCTTAAGAAATTTAAGTCTTGCAAACTTAAACTTGAGCTTCCAGATTTTTTTGTATTTTGAATTTTTCTAAATAATGTGATTGGTTACTTTAAAAAAGCATTAATCTTCTCAAGAACAGAAGCAATGACTTTCCAGGCAGCATGGATACAGTGCCTCTTGTGTAATGTTATGTGTTCTCTAGTAATTATAGACAGTTGTAAAAAGTTTTGGATTTGTTGTTTTGTTGGGTTTATTTTGGTTTTTTGTTTTGAAATTTTGCCAAGCTTATAAAGCTTATTAGTTGCAGTTACAATATATTTTGTAGCGTTGTGAGGTGAAGAAGGTAGTGACTATTATTGCTATACTATTGCAAAGGCTTTCTCTGTTAAAAATGAAGATTTTGTAAACAGACACACTGGTTTGAGTGGAATAAAAACTAGATGGAATCTTTCAGTGAAAAATAAACCCCAGTCCATTAAAAGAATGAGATTCTATTTTATGCATTTCACAGAACTTGATGATTAAATTGTTAGGGAGAGAAAAAACATTAATGTTGAAGCCTGTATTAATTCATTTGGAATAATTCAGCATAATAAAAGGTGTATTTGCTGTAGAATACGTGTAAAAATATGACTTGATTATAGAGAATTAGATTTTCAAAAAGTTTGGTGAAGGTTTTTTTTTAGTATCAAATTATCTTTGCAGGTGGCAGGATGAAAGCTGTTTATAGCTTTGTTTACAGGCACAAGTATGCAGTTATTCCACAGATGTGTGGATTACATGTGTAGAAACACATGATATTTATCCCCTTTAAACAATATAGTCATTTTGTTTCACCATAAAATTCAGAAATGGTAATGAGTACTTACATGACTACTTATGTCCTATTTGTGGTAGGATCTAATTTAAGGGTGTTTTCTTTATCGTTCTGTTTGTAAGGAGGTTTTTTGTTTTGGTTTTTTTTTTGTCATTGCTGATGATTCTTTTTGTACAAAGATTAGCTAAATTGGAAACTCCAATTTGAGAGAGATACAAGAATTCGGGATGTCATCTGCATACTGGCTGTAAAAATTATTCCAGAGGACTAAGGCGAGATAAGCAAAATATGCCTGCTTCATCTGAAATCTCATGGCAGATTAGTTAACAGATCGGTTTTAACATAAAATAACAGCGACCTTGTGAGTTCAATAATTCAGAAACAGATCTGGAAGGTTCTAGTATTGGCTGAAAAAAATGTTGTTGACCATCAGTTAAATTTTAAAACCTTTTCTATTTAGATGAGTAAAAAGAGAAAAATGGGGAAAAGTGTGGGGGCTTAATTATTAAATAAATTATTTTGGCCAATGTAATTTTTGGTTCATATGAATAGTTGAATAACTGGGTGGTTTGAGCTCAAATGCTTGAGAAAATTAATGTAAAAGGTAATTGTGTTCTCAGAAGAATGAAAGTTGTGATTCGAATCTTATTTTGTGCATATTCACTTACGTTTTCATTCTGGGACAGACTAGCAGCGCATCTAGTACATCTATGTATCCCTCCTGTGATATGATTAAATAATGTTTCTATTTAGCTGTGCATTCCCACTTTCTGTTGACTTTTTTTTCTTTGTTGTTTAACTGCCATAACTTTCTGGTTGTCAACACTCTTTGTGCAGGTTTTCAATTTTCTAAACATGATTCAGGGGCTAACTTTGTACTTATGTTTGGACTAATATTCCTTTTGCCATAGGTTTCACACATGAATTTCAGCCAATTGTTCTTTCATAGTTTCTTTCCTACAACTTCTTTTCATACTATTGAGGGGGGTTTGTGTGTTCTCTTGTGTTTGTTACAATCAATTATTCTCTAGTCAGTTCTGTGGCTCTTGTTACAGCTCCTTCATTTAACCATTTCTTCTATAATATTCAAGATCATGTCAGAACAGCCTTTCCTTCTGTGTACGTTTAACCTAGCTGACATCACTTGCATCATTTAAAATGCAAAGAAATTGGTTTTAGACATAATGCCTGGATACTGCATATGTCCGGCTTATAGCATGGCAGGAACCACCACCCTATTGAAACAGCCTGCCTTCCTTCATTAGTCAACATGCAACAGCCTTCTCCTGGTCAGGTGGTCAGCAATACCCCGACTTCTACGTTTTCATTCTTATAGCTTTGGGATTTGTAGTTTATGAACTAGAATAGCTTTCTTCCCATTAGCAAGGCTTAACAGCAGATATATATTTAAGAATTACAATTTTTTGGGGGTTTTTTTTTTCCCTTCTGAATAAAAATCTTCTTAAAGATCCTCACTCTTAATTATTTGCATTGCTGAACTACATAATGAATATCAGACCATTAACGTGAACACTGCTTTTCCTTAAGCTTTATGGAAATTTAATGCAACTTACAGACTTTCACATCCGAATTTTAATGTTGACATATTTTCACTTTGTTTTTGCATATTGTACTTCAATTACCCAGAAAATACAAAAGGCTAGAGATGGATTTCAAATGGAAAGAGAAAAGGCTGGTGGATCTATAAATGTTCATGTGCCACCAGGAACTCCTTTACAGTCAGCAGTATTTATTCCTATTTAGAATGATGACATCATGAACTTAGTTGGAGACAGTTTTTGGCAATGAGAAAACCAAGCTATTTAGAAATGTAATAGAATAATCACTTGAAGAGCAGAAAATACCTACATGTGCCTCTCTTGTCAATAGTGGATTTGTTTTTCTATTACAGCGTTATAGCAATAGTACACAACATGCATTCACAAGTTTTGTAAAGCCCTCTGAAACCCGCAATTGCAAATAGTTTGTTTCCAAGACCCTTTATTACTTCATCATGATTACCTGTTATTTTCTCCATTCAGGGTGTAAAATTCTGCAGGATGTTCAGAACGCTTTTTAGCAAAAGTCTAATGCAATTTGCTACCCTTGTTTCCCATTTCACTTAAAAACAAAACAGACAAAAAAACCCCCACAAAAAACCAAACCACCAAAAAGACAACCAAAAAACTCACAATCAAAAAAACCCCTGGACCATAAAAAAAACAAGACCCCAAACCCCCTTAATTTTGTTCTATAGATCTTGCTGTACTTCCTTGTATGGTGATAAACTGTGGAATTTTGTTTTCCAGAGTGTGGTGGCTGCTAAATTTAACAGGAGTTCAAGATGTGACTGGGCAAATCCATATAAGGAGAAACTGAAAGAAAAACCTGAGCCAGAACTTGTTTGGAGAATGTAATGCTGGAGTAGTACCAATACATCCGTTCCTTCTTGTTCTGCTCTTTCTGAGGTACCCGCTGTTAAATACTGAGATAAGTGGGTCTCTGGCCTCACCCAGTATGTCTTTCCTATGTTAAATTATTGATTCATCCTACAGCCTTTTCACATCTGTGCAACTAGAGAGGTGCTGGTGGACCTGCAGTACTGCCTTGCTGGTCCCACTAACTTGTTCTCTCCATACATATACATTTTAATCACTTTGTCCATTATCAGTCATATAATCATAGAATGGTTTGTGTCAGAAATGACCTTCAAAGACCATCTAGTCCAGCCCCCTGCCATGGGCAGGCATATCTTTCACTGGATAAGGTTGTTCAAAGCCCCATCCTTCAGTTCTGTTAATTATTTTAGTCTTAGTTCTCCGTTGCAATTTTTCTGTCTTGCTGAGAAGATACTGGATAAAAATTCAAAGGAAAGAAACAAACTTTATTCTTTTTGCTCTGTAATATTCTCCTGCATCATCTTATTTACTGCTAGCAAGAACCTCTCCAAAAAGGTAAATGAGACTCCCTTGAGTGAAGGCTATGATCAATCATAAGCAAATGCCAGCAGATCTTACGAACTCAGTTAGTTGATTCAACTTCTGAACCATTTCCCAACTTTTTGAGGCTTTTATCAAGCTGCTGTCCCTTTTGCAGTCCCTCTTGCTGGAGTATTATGGGAACCAGGATGTATATGAGCATTTACATTTGTAGAACAGCCTTGGAAACTTCAAAGGCAAAGCTGAAATGCTATCAAAACTGGCCAATTACCTTTTTCAATTCCTAACCACTGGAATGCAATAATAAACAGAGGCTTCCCCCCAGTTAAATAGGTGCTTGCTCTTGTGCAAAATACTTTTTGTGTCCTTTTTAAAAAGAGCTTATTTCTGCATCTTCCACAAAAGAAAATGCTGGAAAATGCATTCTTTCCCTTGGAAGACAACCTTTCAAATGGCTCAAGATCATTATTAGGGAAACGCTAATGCTGTCCAGTTTTTGATGGATACTTTCTCCCAGCCACAGACATTACATTGTGAAGAATATATTTTAAAATCCTAATTTTTTTGGTTGTTTTATGTTGTTTTTCAGATAGGAAAGCCGTGCTTTTTCGCTTATGTTTCAGACTGTTATGTAGAAACTTTCATAAGAGTTGCTTAAGGTACTGTTTAGAGTTAGTGCTTCCTTCTTATGGAATATGTGAAATAAAACAAATGAGGAGCACTAGCATAATTTGTATGGTTACGTTGTAGTGCAAGCTAAAGCTATAAGCTGGTCAGCTGCAATTTTTTTTTAATGACCAAGTGGCTATAATTGCGGTTGGTTTTTATTATTATTGACATAATAAGACTGCGTAAGTAAAGCTTTGTTCCGTTAAAGCTGATTTAAAAAAAAAAAACCTCTTTGCTGTGTCACAGAAAACATGTGCTCAGAGTAAATTATCTGGATGAACACATATGGACAAAATGAGACTCAAATAACTCATTTTCTAAGCATCTATTGGGAATAAACTAATTTTAGAGCTTCTAGACCATTTAGAATTTTTTAATTGCTTTTTTTGGTACACTTCTTTCAGATTTCAGTTATAGCTGTCAGGATCAAAACAAAGCAAGAGGCTTACCTTAAGAATTTTTCCTCTTTTAATCAGAAAGACCACGAAATCTCTTAGGTCTTATTCTTGTCAAGATCCAAGGCTTTTTGTATAGAAAATTCAAAGTCATGATGTTGTATGCTGTTTATATGACTGGAACATCCAGACTAAATTCACCAATGAATCAAAAAGTCATAGGGAACATGAAACTGCCTGGTATACCTTGTTGTATTTCTTCCTGTGTGACTTGAGATGACCAGACCAGTCCTAACACTTAATAGTAAAACTGGCAAGATTTTTCGCACCAGATCATTTTTGTGATCTGTTATGTCTGCAGATCAAAAATGTAGTAATGTATCAAAAGAAATAAGAATATACCAAGATTTTTCAAAGTAATCCATACTACTACTTTAGCAATGAAAATCTTCTGACAATAGTCAAGCTAAGCAAGTTGTGTGGGCTCAGATAGTACACGAGGATATACTCAGATTTGCCAGAATTCATAAAATCATGTAAACGGACTAAGTGACCGACCACGTCTGCATTCTGGTATGGGCTTGTGGTACATCCTATTACACACATTTATATACTTGCATGTTTTGTTAGTGTTCCTCACTACCTAAAATTCTCTTTGATGTCTAAGTGTCTTTTCAGGTAAAAACCAGGAATTTCTTAGGAACATAAGGCAACAGAAGTAGTGTTGGGGGTAGAAAATGAAACGCTGTGTTTGAAAGTGGGGTGGAATAGGAGTAGGCAGGAGGCTGCTGACCTGCATTGGACTGGGCCAGCATTAGCAGTGGTTTAGGGCCTCTGGTTTTACCACTCATGCAAAAGATTACACCTTCAGCATGTTCTTACCCACTGATGATGCAGTGACGTACTGATTTTGTTTAGGGAGAAGGCAATTTTCTGCAGCATTTTCTTGTTCATCTCTACCCGAATAAGTTGATGAAATCCAGACTGGTGGTAGGAGATTTTTGAGGGCTGCAAACCACACATGTAAATGGAGGAGTAATTCTTCTGTCTTTGCATATAGAAATAACTAACTCACTAACTGCAAAGTAGTTTGTGGATAAGAAACATGGCACCCAATAGGTATTTAAAACTTACACTTCCAGAGGCAGAAAATCAGAGTCTGACTGTCTCTCTTCCACGTTCTCTTTTATTCCCAAATAAATAGGCTTTAAAAACAGGTTTATATTACCTGTGCTGATATGGAAAAGCAGCTTGTCTTTTTATTGCTTATTTGGCCAAGTAGGAAGGTGCAAGTAATACAGATGATGTCTTTCTCCAGATGTATGAAAATGTAAGACTGTGTCCCTAATCATATGCTTCTATATCGATGGAGAGGGCTAGAAAGAAGCAGCACCATCTACTGACTAAAACACATCATTACCAATCCCAATCAGACCTAGAAATTACAACGCAATCTGTGTGTTCTAACCATGTGAATATAATTACCAGACCTCCCTGATTTATTAGCTAGCTAAATAACAATAATAGCTTTGGTTATGGGTTCTTATTATTTGATATATCTTCCTTTTTCTTTTTTCTTTTTTTTTCTTTTTTTTTTTTTTAGTTACCCTCTGATAGACATAGATACAACACACGTTTAAGAGCTGACCTTGTCAGCTCCCTGCCAATTCAGTAGATGGTGAGGACTTTTAAATAGCTACTTGTTAATGTTATGTGTAGCTTCTGGGCTAGTGACATTGCTTGAGGGCTAGGAAGCTGCTGTGGTATTTTACATAAATAAGTAAGGTGTTAGGCAGGGTGACAGGTAGAAACCTGAAGTTTCAGATCCTCAAAGCTATTTATGCACCTAATGAATATATTGGAAATGGGAGTAGATACTTTTGTGGAATTGGCCTTGCATGGAGGAATTTCTCTTTGCCTTTAATGGAGGGCTTCAGCAAGAAGGAGAACAGATTTGGCGAAGTGCTATTCCAAACCTGTTGTGATTAGTCAATAAAGCTGAATTGTGTAATCTCTGAGAACAGGTTGTCTCCTGTGGAAAGCTTTATTCTTTTGTGTGTGCACAAACACAAGTTGACTGTTGTTGAAATTTTTTTTAAGGATGTTTCTCTTTAAAGCATTTTACAGCTGATTGATTTTCAGGGTAAGGCTGATAAGCATCTCATGTAAAATGCAAACATAATATGCTTTAATCCAAGAGGTGACTGGAAAAAAATTGGCAAAAATGTTTTTAGGCCTTGCTTACAGATTACTTGGAACTTATATCATCTTTTACAGGTCTTATGACCTTCTTTTTCAAGGTCTTTTGTAGAAAACACAAAACACTATTCTGCTTGATTGCTCAATTTATATACTTTAGAAACATAAAGGAATGAATTATTTATCTTGTTATTTGATGATGTGGACCAGGAAATTTTTCATCAGTCTCCCAAATGAATTATATTTAGTTGTAAACCCTCATTCTGGAATTTTTTTTAATCAATATTTTTATCTGACCCTTATGGCCCTTATGAACTATGTCATAACAATTAACTGATATTTTAAAAACAGCTGAAAATAGTCGTCAAACTATTTGAAAGAAAGATATGTTATAAGTGGGAATTTGAAATCATATCAGTTTTATTCTTGAATGTTAGTATAATTGACTTTTTAAAGAATTCCATTTCAAAATACTGTACCTGAATTGTAATCCAGCTTTCAATATTTTATGGGCAGATTTGTTGAAATGGTTTCCATTGAGTTGCTTAATTATCTGATTTCATAGGTACAATGTTTTGAGATATCAAAGTGGGAAAAATTCCAAGTGCAAGTAACTGATTTCTGGTAGTTATATCACTAAAATATTCTTATGTATGGTGGATTCCTTTTCCTTTTGTGTAATAGATAACTCTTTACCTCTGTTAAACAGAAAGTTTGAGCCTCTGGAGACTGTCAGGTTCTGGCACACAGTTCTCTAGCCTGAAATAGAGACTTGCTTTGGAAGCACTGAATTCCTCAAGCAGTAGCATTAGTGGGCTTCATCCCTTTCAACAGATTTGAGGCTGGTAGAAGTATCCCCACTTTACAATATAGTTAATGTCTGAAAATGTGAGAATCTTTTTTGTATTCTGCCAGGTCCTAACTGACTAACCTGGTGAGTCTCTAGAAGGTAGTATTTCTCTCTTTTTGGCCCATCCTAAATTTGCAGAGAAGAAAAATATTAAAAAATAAGTCTGAAATCAGAGGAAGATCAGACTAAATGAAGTCAGGTCAAATAATGGTAGATATGGTTACGGGGCTGAGGAAAAAAGTAGTAACAAGTTGATACCAGCGATATGCCTGAATAGCTTTGTGCTGTGATGGAAATGTGCAGATATTCTGTCAGGAGTGTGTGTGTGTGACTTGCTGGTATCTGGTTAACTGTTGTTGTTTTCAAACTTCAATAATATTTTTCTATCCCAGGTCCTCAATTCACAATGGCAATTTTTCTAAGTCAGTCTTAAGGAAGTATTACATTTATCGCTGTCCTGAATGTCTGAATCAGAATTTATGGATTTTCAGTACTGTCTGGAGAAGCTTTAATTATCCCTGAAGAAACCCTAATGATGAAGATCATTCCCCCACTCTGGGGCAGGGGGAAAGAACTGTTTTGATGCTTCTTAAATCTCTTAGAAACTGCAGGCACTAGCACTAATTGTTCATAAAATACCTTCTGTAACTTTTGCCTAAAAATGTAGATGAAGACTACCTGCTACATCCTACTCTGCAGATTATTAGCTAAGATTGCATTGTAATAGGCCACCATATTTATTGAAGTCTAGTTGCTGAAACTTTCAGTCTGAGTAATTTTTCATTAATAGTAGTTTTGCGGAGCTTGTGTTGCTGTTGGTTGGGTTTTTTTAAAATGCAACTAGAATTAGCATATATCTTTAAAGCTGTAAAATCCTCAGGGAATTAAATTTTCAAGCAATTAGAAATTCTTTGATTGCGTTCAAATTTTTGCAAGTTTAAATTTGAACTTGGCTTTTAATCTCAGAAGTCTAAACAAAACCCAGCGTTTCAACGCTTTAGGAATATTTGTGATCTAGAGCTGTACTTTGTCTCTAGAATAAATTATTTGCAAACCCAAATACTGGAAGTTGAAATCCAAACATTTTCCTTGGTTTCTTTGCTCCTTATGCTTTCCTGTTAAAGTGCTAAATAGATTCAGACATTTTTCAAGCTGCAGCCTAGGCTTTGCTGAAAGCATTGGGAGATTTAGCACACTTTTCAACAGACCAGCCTCCAGCTTTTAGAATGCAAATAAGCTGCTGTTTCTTTCTTGTGTTTTACTATTTGATGTAACAATTAAGGAAAAATTACAGAATTGCTTCCTGAATAAATGCCCTTACTAGGAAATGGGAAAGTCAGAGAAGTTGCATCCTAAACCAGTAGGCAATTTATGCTAAACACTGCATCCTAAAATCACTGTCGGAGTTTAGGTTCTTCCTTGTTCAATAGTTGAAAGAAGAATAGTTAGAAGTTAAATGTAATCAAAGTAGTATTTGTCCCTTGTTATTTTGTCTACACTTTGACAATCAAAATATAAGTAATATGATTGATGACATAAAGAAGTCTTGAACCCTTTGAGTAACAACTCCCCAAAAATATTTTCTCTGAGAATTTTCTCAAAAAGTGGCATAACATTGAAGTAATCAATCCAGTGAACTGGAGTGGTTATAACTTATTTAAATATCTGGCACCTGTATACTTCATTGAAATGCAAATGGAAAATACTGTAGATTTAGGAAGAGTTAGCTACTTTTGTCTCGATTGAACTAAACCTCTTGTTCTGCTATTTTCTGATTAATGTAACCAGTAGACTGTAGAACACAAATTCCTAATAACTGGAAGTGATTATCAGCTAGAAGATTTACTGTCCGTAAGAAATGACATTATTCATATAATAACATTAATCATTACTAGATATTATGGCAATACTTTGGTGAATAAAAACTTGTAGAGGTGTGTGAGTCTTCCAATAGCAGACACGGTTCCTCATTTTAAAGTGAAACATGCCATGTTGTTGAAAATACATACTTTAATTTTAAAATCCTGCTATGTTTATACCTTTATTCCTTTCCCAACAGTTGGTAAAGTTCTATAGTTCAGTCTGGCAAAAGATTTATCCGAACAAAACCTACAGAATTTAATTTTTTCCCCAGTACCAGTGCAGGACCTCATTTCTCCAGCTTAAGCTATGTGGTCTTTGGCTCTGTGAGCTGAGCTCTACTTTTCTTAGGATCAGTTAAAGAATCCTGTTCCACCATGTCAACAACTGTGGACAAGGATAACTCATGGAATGGAGTCAGACTGCCTTTATATCTAAGTATTTCAGACAAATGCATGACAAGTAAAAATAAAAAAGAATTAAAGAAAATAAATGGTGTTTGGGAGAATATAACTTAGTGAGACAAATCTGATAAAATGTTGCTTTAGTTTATTTTATAGACAAAATTACTCAGTTGGTCTTTACATAGGTGAATATATATAACGTTGTTAGTTTTATTTCAAATAGACCAGATACTTCAATTAGTCTATTTGTGTTTCACTTGTGCTTTTTTTATGTGATACTTGGTTGATATTTTGAGTGCTTGGATCCATGATCCCAGGTTCTATTTAATGCACCTATGTATAAAGTAGGGACAGAGCAAAAATTGGAAATCAATATAGCCTAGAATTACTCAACATTGCAGCTTGTATTAATCTATTGGTCTGGGTTTTATTGGAACCCAGATAGCTGCTTATATCATTATCCATTCAGATTTTTAAATGTTCTGTCTCTGGTTTGCGGGAGTAGTTTCTTTTAAACATTAATCTCATTTCTAAAAATTGCTGTGAATAACTGACACAGAATAGACGTTGCTGTGACTTTCCTTGTCAACCAAAGCACAGAAAAAACGTGGAATGAACGCTGTAGAACTGTGCACAATTCTGAGTGCCACTGAGTATCTCTTTTGCATTAAGGCAACTTTGGAGGAAGAACAAGCAATGATAAGGGTTTAAAAAAAAATAATGCTAATTTCATTAGTGTCTCTGGAACAACTTTCATCGGCTCCAGTAAGAGTAAGAGTGGGCTTTGAAGCTGGAGTGAGCTTGTCTAAAGACTGATCGGTATTCTGAAAACTGAATAACCGTTGCCTTTTCCTTATTATTTCTGCATTGCATACCTGTGATTGAAAGTACAAATGCTAAAAAGCTGTGCTGTGAAAGGAGTTAATCTTGTAGGCATTATGGACCTGAACAAAAACCAGGATTATTTAAAAGCATATTCGCACAAATGATATAGTTAATTTTACAGACTGCAGGGTCAGACGAGCTAGTGAAGTGTTCTTTATTGCATCTCACTCTTTCTCTCTTCTGGCCTCCTTCCATAATGTTATCTATCTACTTAATACATTTTATATTCATAATGTGAATGAGCAAAGTAATGTTCTTCTCTGCCATCTCACTCTGAGCACGAATATCCTTAAACACCATGCTGCTATTACCATTTCATTGAACGGATTTCTGTGCTGGATGGAGCAATGCAAAGGGATTCCTAGTTCTCCCTTTCATGATAAACAGACCAAAGTAAAAATACTGTGGTGATAATCTGGCAATTGAGTATGTTTGCCTTTGATGTAAGTGTTCATGTATATAGTTAATACTCATTGAAGTGAGATATGATTGTCCAAGTATATTGGGTGATCTGGGAAAAATAAATTATGTTGTTCTCATAACATCATAAAACTACAAATTTTGACATATATAAATATGATTAAAAGTAACAATAAAAGTGCAAAAAATAATTATCATCTTTATAAAACCTCATTTATTTAAAATTATGCCCACAATCTTTTGTGGAAATACTTTTTTCTGGTACGAATATATAATACAATTGTTATAAATTATTTCTAAACTACTGTATATAAGCTAGCTACCTGTTACCCCATCCTACTGTTAAAAGGACTGAAACACAAAGAATTATAAGTGACTAAAGTAGTGCCTCAAATCTTTTCTTTCTCACACTAAGCACGAGCTTCAGCAGAGTGAGAGAAAATCCTGTCAAGATAGGCAAAAACCTGACTTACCCAAGTGCTCCTTTGAGTTGCAGAAATAAAATTTGATTCTCTGCCCAAAAAGAGATCGTGGACTTCAGCCTGTTGTATCTTATTAGGACACCCTCTGAAATGAGGTGAATTCTGGAGCTGAAGCACAATTTCTAAATTATTAATTTTTCAGAATTTCTAAATGAAACCTGTTTTTTTTTTTTTTTTTTTTTTTTCTTGGGGTGGGGGATGGCAAATTAAATGGATGGTGTTTTTTTCTGAAGTGACAAATTGACTGAGACACTTGGGGGTCCAAAACTCAATGGAGGCCAGGAGATTTAGCATCAAGACTTCATTACTGCTCTAAAAAGTGTTACTTCAGGATCTTCCAACTTTGCCTGCAAATACAGTGTTGCAGGAGGATTTCTGAAAATGTGAAAGGGACACAAAGCAAGACGCAAAGATTTTGCTAAGTTTGTTTATTTTAAAATGGAGCACATCCTTGTAATCAATATACAAGTATGAATGCTTTCTTCCATTTTAAAAACAATTTGTATTATTGGCAAAACATCTTGGTGGAGACAATTTTTAACCACATTAATGTTCTTTTGTAAAACCGATGTGTGTAATAAAGATTCATAGGAGTATAGAAATAACATATGGTGTTGTATTAGTCAACTGATGATGCCTGTAATCCCCCCTCCCCAGACTGGACTGTTTTAACTATGGTAAATTCCTACATATGCATCATCCATAGGAGGCTGTTGCCATATGCACTTAACTATGTTAAACAAAAGTAAGTTTTGATGAAACTGAGATATTCCTAGTAACTAATAATTGCGCAAATCTTGGGGCATACATGTTCTGGGTTGCTTGAAAGGGAGACAAGGATTAGGATTGATTAGGAGCTTTCCTGTATTGATTCCTTCTAGAATTGTACCATTTTAAGAATCTGTTGTGATATTAAGGTTGTTTATTATTCTGTGTTGTTTCTCGTAACTAGACATCTTTAATAATGGAAACTTAAGCATCTGACGGGTGGGTGGCATTGACTGAGGATTTTAAGATTCTGTGTATTTTTGGCACCAAATTTACCTTGTGGATTTAGCACTGGTTTTATATATGAGCCTAAAGTGACAGAGCCCTTAAATAATGTGCAAAGATGTGCAGAAGGATAAAAAGTTATGCCCCCAGTTAGTATGCACCATTATTCTGCTTATCAAATGAAACAATAAGCCATCTAAAAATGTGAAATCATGAAATTAGAGATTGTCTCACAAATGCATATGCATTATTTCTACTTAGCTGTCACCTAATGTACACCTTCCAAAGGATATACTTAGATTATTTATTTATTTTTTTTTTAGGTCTGATGATAGAGGGTAGACTTTTTTGAATTAATAGATAGGACTCCTCTTAATCTAATGACAGTTAATATTTCCTCTTCAGCTAGAGACATTTGGGTCTAGGTCAGCTTTTTCTGGTTAGTCAGGCACTGCTTACCGCTGAAGAACTTGTCAGACCTTTTAAGAGTATCTGCCTTGATAGCTCTCTCTCCCAGGTGCCATGATCATCACAACTCTCTGCCTTGTAATGCTTTTTACACTTTTCAGCCATGTCCTACGGGAATAACTGTGCTTGAACAGACCAGTTGCTGCGCTCTCATTAGGAGACAGACCTGGGAACTCCTGAATTCAGCAAACTGTGCAATGCTGTGCAATGGGACAGTTAACCTGCTGGTTTGGTTTTGAGTGTCTATCTGAATATTTAGCTGTGTTCAGTCTGTTACAAAGACGAGCAGAGACACCTGTTATTTTTGCAAACCGGAAAGGAGATGCCTTTGGCTGAAGTGATGGACAGCCCTGAGCTCACGTGTTAATTTTCCAGGTTGCCTCAGCTAGGCGCAAAGGAGACTTAAAATGCTGAGGAAATCCCTTCTTAGGCTAGCTATGTACAATACTTTTAGTCTGTTATTAGTGTCTTTTGCACATACCCTTTAGAACAAAAATGTCTCAGCCTTTCCAAAATTCTGTTGACTTACTGTTTCTACAACATTCAGTGTTGTTTTTCGCTCTCAGCATACATTAAACATTCAGTGTGCACTTCAAGTTCTCTTTGCAATAAGGCTAATTGTTTTAAGAACTCATTTATGTAATGTAGCACTTGCCTACCATTACAATCCAAAATAAAGTGGCATTCACATTTGGCAGAACATGTGTTTTGTGGGAGGGACAATGGCTAAGACCTAAAGAAATCTAAGCACCTAAATAAGAAGTAAAACAAAGAAACACAATTCATTAATAAAAAAAACACTTGAGGCACCAGTTAGTCTAATTCCCTTCTGCTTTAGACAATTGTAATCCCAGAGGAAGCTTTCCCTGGCAGCATTTCAGGGTAAGGCTCCTATTTTCATTATGAGGAAGTTCTCTTGAAAAAATATCCTTAATTAGGTCAGGACTGACTGAAGTTTCTTTATCAATGCCTTTTTACATGTTTATTATTGTCAATCTGTTTATCACAATCAGTTACATAAAAATTAGGAGAATGCTGATAATGTACAAGGAGTGACGATTTGGAGACTGTTCTCTTACTCCACCAGCTCTAGTGGATCTCATAGTGTTTTCTGCCCTTTAGCTTTCATCTCTTCTGAAAGAAATTATTTACCTTAGCTTTGGAAACAGTCAGTAGCATAGGATATCTTTCGAGGCTCAAAACCATGTAATTCTGCAACACTTGGAACATCAAGATTCTTTTAAAAAGCTAAGATGGAATTTCTGCTGGGTTTATTTTGATTCCTAAGACCTATGTCTGCAGACCACTTACTTAAATTCAAGCATAATTCTGTGTTTGCAAATACAGTTGCTTATCATTTTGCAAGTAAAAGGTTTTTAGCCTTCTTCCAGAAGGTAAGGAGTAAGCCAACAACCAGGGAACTTTAGCCAGAGCAGCAGGATGTTTGCCCTTTAAAGGGAGACTGGTGTTGTCTTATATCTGCTGTGTAAATGCTTTTGCAGATCCTTCCTTAGCTTCTACTTCTCCACAAACCCAAGCTCCTAAATACAGTTCCTTAAAATGTCCCCAAGTACATTTTGATTTATACAGCAGAGGTCTTTTACCTTGCTTCCATTGCCAGACAAGCTTCATGCTCAAACAAACAAAAAACTTAAGAAAAAGCCTTAAAATCAGTCTTTAAGTTATGAGAATGGAAAGAGAGATCCTATCTTCATGTGAAGACAGTTTGGCCACAATCTTAGGAATCTCCTCTGGTTGCTTCACTTCCCACCCCTGGGATGCATCCCAGCCAGACATCTGGCACTCCTAAAGGCCCTCTTTCTCCACGCTTTTCAGATTATTTTATGTTTTTAATCTGTTCTTTCTCTGAGGGGTGTAGCAGCTTTGGGACCACAATGACCTAACAATTATCAGAAAGTAACTCTGACACAGGCGCTCAGTCTTTTCTGAGAGTCTTATCTCCGTACCTCTAATCCCTGGAGCTGGGCCTTGTATTCCTTTTGTCTCTATCTGGAGCAAGCTGGGTTTTGGTTACAAAAGTGTCTTCTTTCTATTTTGTATGTAACTGGCCAAAAGACTATCAGAGACACAGAATACTGCAAATGAGTAAAGGAACGAAATATTCAGGGCTGCTACATTGTGTGTGTTTGTTTGTTTATTTTAATTGCCTTGGCATTGGTTCATCCTCTGTTCCATCTACACTTTGCTTTATTTGGCTTTGGTAAAGACTTCATACATCAGTTATAAATGTGTTCCATCAAGCTCCTGACCTCTACGTTACCAGCTTCTTTAGGAATCACATGAGACTTTAACAGAGAATCACATAGTAACAAGTTACTGCTTAGGGAATATATTTGCCCACTCCTAAGGGTTTCTAGTTTTTTCTAGGATATTTTCTGGTGGCTTTGAATTTTTAGATGGTTAATTTGCAGCTGCAGTAGTACCACCCTTCATTAATTAGCATGTTATGTCTCAGTGACGTGATATTTATTTCTGTCTTTAGGAAAAAATTGAAATGACAAAACAAAAACCATTCAAACTATTTCTCAATGGTAAATTTACTGATTTGTTTGTAATTAAACACTTGGACATTAGTGACCAGCTACTCTGACGTCCTGCACTTACTGTAGTAATTGCTGATGTCTGTACAAAGGAAATGTAGAGTTAAGTTGTATGTTTTCACAAAAGCACTAAGACTTTGAGAGTGTAAAAGTGCATAATTTAGCATCTGTGTCAGATTACACAAAGAAAACACTAAAAAGTGAGATTAGAAAAACCCCACAGCTAGGTTCTTAATTCTTTCAGGAGATCCTACCAGTGAATTTGCAGCTTTAGGTACTCAAGTCCTGTTACTTTTCACAACCATGTTACTGTGGACAGTTCGTATAAGAATTTGATCCCTTCCCTTCGTCCCCCCCCCCGCCCCCGGACTCGCGCTTTCCT
>NW_009260814.1:237786-252899 GCF_000687185.1 Egretta garzetta | reverse complement strand
CCCCCCCCCCCCCCCCCCCCGCCTTTTTTTTTTAGGTTGTACCTTAAGTATCACCTGTAATTGAACTTTGAAAAGCTGTAACTTTTTAAATGGCATTTTAAAGGTATTTTTGATCCTCAGTTCACTTATGGCCACAAATTCCAGTTATATAGATGTGAGTTAGTTACTCCTATTTTACAGTGACTTATTTTTGATTGGCTATTCCTCTAGAAATTATGTTCTGATTTTCTCTGAGTCTGGAAAAATCTACTTGTATTTGTCTCTTCCTCAGTATGTGCTAATAGCTGTAATTCAGCAGCCTATTTTCTAAGTGTTTCCTACGTGCCTTCATACGTTGCATAAATTAACTAAATTGCAAGAACTTGTATGTGATCATAAATTCTTGCAATCAGTACAGCAAAGGAATATTTTAAGATATTTCCACTCCAGGCTGTAATTTTATGTCTAATTTTCTTACAGAAAAGCATTTCTAACTGACCCGTTTTGTCTCTAGCTGTCCCCCATGACACAAGATACCTGGCTTTACAAAATGCTTCATGAATTACAAAATACTCATGAACGAAGTCTTTGAAAGAAGATTTTTTGAACAGATCCACAATCGTTTTTTCAAAAATGTAATTCCTCGTTAAATATTATTCAGATTTTCCCTGTGCACAATATATTTCTGCTTCAATAACACGTTGTCTTCTTAAAGACAGCTTTCCTGTTGCAGTGGGAGAATACGTAAGATGGCAGGAGTGTCGTACTTTCAGTTAGGGTAGAACAGACCCAATCAAACAAATCACAGGGTCCTTTTATCAATCTTTTCGCTTCTCAGTACGTATGAAGAAGCTCAAATGAAGGTATTGAATTTGCACAGTAGGCATGGTTCTGACCTGTCATCTGAAATTTGGGGAATGTAGAACTGAGGGTCTGGAAAGCTAAGTCAGAAAGCATTTTGAGTCCCAAGAGGCTCTCCCACAGGAGAGAGCAGCCTTTTGCAGGATGTGGGGGAGTTTTTGCTTCAGAGTTTTTTCCAACTCTGGGTCTTTGTACTTTACTGGTGATTGGTTATGAATAGACCTACATATGCTGATGCTTGTCCTTTGATGAAATGGCCAGATACTAAAAAACCTAAAGTCTTCAAGTAAGACGATAACTTATTTCACTGGAGGATTATTATTCTCTTGATTTCAATGAGACCAGGATATGGCCTTTTTAAAAAAATGTTGTTTCCATAGTTGCAAGTTTAAATCACATTTGATGCCATTACCTTTGTGTACACATCTACAAAAATATATTGCTATTTTTTTGACAGTTTCAAATATCAAATAATTTCTGAGGACAAGGTAAAAAATATTTTCTTTTCCAAATGCTGTATAGTATTCAAAAGCTCTTGCTTGTCTGTATAGAACTTACGTTCTTAAACCAGACTCTACATATTTTTTCCTTATCAAACACTAGAAAGCAATAATATAGCACTTAGCTGGTCGGGATTTAGTAAGTGACCAACCAACAGAGGTGCTTCTGTCCATGCCGTTACATTCCTTGACACTTTTTTAAAAAATCTGTTGAAAGTTTTACGGCCTACACAGTGCATTCTTTGCTATAAAATTTCATGGGATTGTTCCAGTGATTAAATGACAGTCATAAAGAACATATTTGTCAATACTTGTATTGTGGCTAATTTTTCATAAATGGGGTTCACTGTGGAACTAAGTGAGTAGTAACATGTCACTAAGTAAAAGAACATAAAGACTTCCTTATTAAAAAAATACTAAAACTTCACTTTACAGCTTCTAGATTAAACTCTCAAGTCATCAATAGTGTACTTAAGAAACAGAGAATAATTATGACTTCTTAAAGATGGATCTAAAAAATTTAAGTGGACCTGAAAATAGGAATAGAGATGTGTTTATGTACCTCTATGTACTGTTAAAAGTTAACAAATTAAACTCTGCAGTGTGAAAATTACTCTTTTTCACACGTTTTGCTAATAAAAATAGTTTAACTTGTAGATGTACTTACTCCCTATAATAATGTGATAGTTTAAACATGTAAGTTAGTCAGTTCAGGATTTTCAAAGCCTTCACTCAAATAATTTGGGTATGTGTTATTTTATGAAGTTTATTTTAGTACAAATAAATATGACTTATAAGCTTGGATCAAATTCCTAACAAGACTTTGAAGTGCAGTTTCAACAATAACAGCTTTAGCCCCATTTCAATTAAGTTTATTCTGACTAAAATTCTAAAATGAGCAAATTAATCAGAACCACTGTTATTTCTAGTCTCATTCCAGTGATGCTGAAAACATTCAGGCAGATCTATTTCTTGGGGGGAGGACAGTCTGTTCAATACTGAAATTTTAAAAAATGTTGCAATGAACAAATAACGTCATACCATTTTTTAATGAAAAAAAATGATCTGTTGTTCTGTAGGTTTATATTGAAGTGAATGAGGTATAAATTAATACTTAGTATTTTTGGTGCTTTTCAAAAGTTACTCCACAGTACTTTTACACAGAATGCTTTCCTCACAATTACCAAGCACATATTACAAGATATAGTATTATTCTGGTTTTTGACCAACAGTGGTTCAAGAATAATTTATTCAATTAAAATGCTTCTGACTGATTCCTGGTGTATCAGTCTTAATTGCCTCATTTGAGCATATGCAGTTGCAAACGTTTATTGGTCATAGTTTTATGAGTGTTCTTTAGGAAAGCTGTGCTAATGTATGATAGAGCCAATAGTAAAAACTCAGAGCCTCATGTTAAACTCCCAGGCTTGGTATAGAAATATAGTATATCAGGAGAGTTAAATGCCTCAAAATAAATATTGAATTAAGATGACAGGAAGCAAAATAAATACCCTTTAGTAAAATGTGAAAATAATCATAAGAGTAGAGAAAAGAACCCAGGCTTCCCTGCTCTTTAGCTAGGCTTATTGACCCCAGGGTTTAGAGTTATTTGCTTTCTCATTCATTGAAGGTTATTTCCTACACCATAGGACAACAAGCAGGGCAGCGAGGGAAAGGGCATAGAAGTCACCATTTGTGAAGGCTAGATACAAGGGGGCAGTAGGTTTGCCAGCCGTCCCAGTGTAAATTGGTCCACTGTTCAGGCCTAAATTCCTTCTCTCTCAGTCAATGCTTATTCTGTTGCCGTTTGGGTTATTCAGCTATCTTACGTCACTCTTCTGTAGCAGTTCAAGCAATCTGATTCAGCTCCATGTGCTTCTTACATGTCCAACTTTCACAATAATATGCAGTACTCTGTAAATTTAACTTTATGGACTCAAAGGTCTTTGGAAGATGTAAAGGAAATTTGTTTTAGAACTTTCTTTTTAGTGTATTTTATCTATTTGCTGAATATATTCAACTCTAATACAAACTTACTAATTTTGGCCACTGATGTTTAGGCATAGGCAATTCTGATTTTTATTGACTGTGGATTTTTTCCTTTCCTTTCTGGTCATCACAGTTCCACAGTTATTGAACTCTTTGTTGAAGGGACTGAATGTGTTCCATGAGACTGGCTGCAGCAGTGCTAGCTGCAGCTATTACAATTAGGTCATATTTTTAATTTTTACGTTACTGTAAACTCCCTTACCTCACAAATTCTGTGTATGATCTTCTGTGGTTTCTTTTCTTGTGTTACTGAGACATAAGATAACCTTGACACAAACTTTTCTCAATTTTACAGTCCTTTTCTATATTGTAGTTTATATATAAACTATTGCTTTTTTACATTACATTGTCCTAGTACAAGATTTTATCAACAGGAGGTCTTAAGAGTCAACATTACATTCTTCAAGAAAAAGCATTAATTACTTTTACAATAACATCTAAAATTACAAACTTTCACTTCTTAGAGATAAACACAGGAGGGTTTGCAGGCACAGTTGTAGTGAAAAGTAAAACTTGTATCGATACGTTTATGTCATGCAAACAAACTGGAGAAATGATATGAAGTAGAATGTAAATTTATAAGGATGAATGGAGCTTGCAACAGGTAGGAAGAATCAACTGTACAAATAAAAGATAGGGAATAACTAACAAGGCTGTGGTACAGTTGAAGGAGGATAAGATGTGTACAATGAACATAAATATGAACACAAGACAAAAATTTAGCTATTTCCAAAGTAGTGGATACTTTCCTGCATATAAAGACATGAATAGGTCAGCAAATGTTTTGAAAATGATGATCCCACTTTGCTATATTTCAGAGACCCTTTTATGCCTGTTCTCTATGCTTTCCAGTGTTTTATTTTAAAAACCTCACAGAGTGATATAAACTCTTCCTTGTATGACAAATGTGCATTCATAAAGTACCTGCTGCGTGACTGTAACAGGTCAGTAAAAAAAACTGACTTCTGTTCCTTTTTACCCTATATGCCTTGCCTGTTGTGCTACAATGATTTCAAATAGCATGGTCATCTTAAACTAAAGCTTCCCAAATTTATTATGTTTGTCTCTGGGTTATGAATTAAATGGATGAAAAAGTTTTGGTCAGGAAGAAATACGCTTCAGGTCAGTTCAATAGGAACTTTAGGGTACTCTAGTTTTAGAGTTTTTTTTCTCAAAATATTGGGGAATGTTTTTGGCTTTTGATGTTTGTCTAAGTGATGCAATAGAATTTTTTGAGCTTTTGGGGACTAAAAGCATCTGTTGCTTTTTTTACCTAAAATTAGAGGGGACTGAACTTAATGATCAAGTAATTCTCTCTAGTTATATGTCCTTCTCCCGGCACAGCTCATCAAGTTTATGGCTTTGCATTATTCACAGTCTGTGGCATTAATTATTTTTTGTCAAAGAAATGAAGACTGATTTCCTCAAGTATTCCTGAAGTTCTTGAGTGCATAGCCAATTTAAAAGCTTAATCAGTCGTGTTTTGAGTTTTCTTGTGGGGACCAGAACTTTTCCGAGGGTACACTGCTGTCTCCAGATACCTTTGTGTTCCCATGCTTTTTCCAGCTTGTGCATTGAAGTCATCAAGGCTTTGTCTCGTGCTTTTTCTATTTTGGATTTATGAAAATCATCACAAAACTCCTTTCTATACTACTAGTCTTTTGAGATCACTGTGGCCTTATATAGCACATTCTGCCGTTCTTACTTGCGGCACCTGGAATTATTCTTGCTGGAGTTCTTTCTCCAAGTGTGATGTCTTTCTCTGTTTTTGGTTTGTTTCTTATGTTTTGGGGTTTTATTTATACAATCTTCAACCTTTCTAGTGCTCTAAAAATATCTTGAAAGACAATAATGACCTCAGTTGCATTTGGGAATATTGAGAATGCAACACATGCGAATTCCTGCTAGCTCAAATCTCAAAGGCAGCTGTGGTGAAGAAATATCTTGTTTGCAAATTCTGGCTGTGTGCAGGTCTAGATGCAGAGTCCATGGTCTTTGTGAGGACCTGTTTAGCCTTGACAGGACTGATGCAATATCTGGGCCTGTCACAGGACTCAGACTGCCTGTGCAGGAGGCTTTAAAAAGCCCAGCCAGGCAAGGGTATCTAGGAAGGCAATTGTGACTCTGGAAACCTAAGCTTTCCAGAAGTTCTATTTTGGACAAGTAAGTTTTCCATTGAATCTAGACTACTATGAACATGCCTGTATTACTGATTTCATTATGATTACAAGAAATTCCCAGTCTATTAGAGTCATGCTTAGGTATCAAAGAAAAAAAAAAAAAAACCCAACTATAGTTTGGTTTTAATTTTGTAGTGATATTTTATAGTGCCATAATAGTATTTCTATAAAAGCTATTCCTAAGACTGTGTTAACAAAAAAAATTGGTTTTGAACATAGTTCCTACAGTAGCTAAAGTAGCATAGCAGGGTCAATTAGCTACTTCTGCATGTATATATTTATTTTATTTAGGAAAAGAGGAAGCTTTAGAGTCACCGACAAGTTAATATTTGCATTTCTATTATGTACTAAGTAGCAGTACCTCTAACTGACAGTAGTGGAATTACGTGACAGCCCCCATTAAAAAAACAAAACAAAAAAACCCAAAACTAAACCAAACAAAACCACCCCCACCACCCCCCCCAAAAAAAAAACAAACCAAACAAACCCAGTCTCGTACGGTATCGTCTTCCTGTCACATGAAAATGTTGGGGTATATATGTTTCATGGATTCTTACAATTTTTCTGTTATATACAGTTATGCTGTACTGAAAGAAATATATTCATGTTAGGACGGTGAGAGTTTAGCTCTATGAATTATGGGGATACAAGCAATATAAGTTGAAAAAATAATGGATTTCTCAATGTTTGTCCCCAAAGAAATAAATCCAAAAGCACAAATGCTTTCTACAGTGCTAGGTTTTTGTATTATGATTGATATATATATGCAGCTATGTATATAACCAAATTTCTTTTTTTACTTTGTTTTGTTAACACGAGTGACTAATATGCTACTCCTTCAGTTGTCTAAGAATTAATGGATGTAAATAATTATCATAATTATCTCAACTCCAGTAACTTCATTTATTCTCTTTTTCTGTACATTGATACAGCTTGGACTGTGATACATATCAGAAAACATTATTTAATCAGCTAAAAAAACCCATTAGTACTGCCTGCCTTTTGTTGTAGTTGTCTGAAGAATTTTGGTGTGCGTTCCTGCATGACTGTGGAAACATTACACATAAACTAAAGGTCTTTGTTAACTTGCAGTCAATATTGCAAGTATTTTTTAGCAATACTGAATAATGTAGGTTTACAAAAGAAGTGTATTTTACTAACAGCAGAAACTTTTTGTTGTGTACATAGAAAAAAGGTATTGGTATAAAATCAGTATTTTTGGACCTTTGTGATCTATACTTTGCACTATCAAATATTAAAATCATGATGAAAAAATCAGAATGACTTAAGGGGGTTGGTCAAATATGGTATTACATGATATTTTTCTTTGGACAGGAGAGGGTGGGACACTTGGTAGTTCAAGAAATCCATTCCACATCAGTGCTCCTGTGATTTAATTTAAATTTAAAAAAAACCCACCCCAACACCCAGAGACGTATATTTCATAAATGTATTGGATTCTAGGCTTTTCGAGGGTGGGGTTAGAGTAGCGTACATATTTCAGTGTCTGGAATCTCTGTTCATAATTCTTCTGATTCCTCTAGAAATATTCCAAATGAATCTCTGTTGGTTTACAGAACTGAAGCCCGGAGGCTGTCAGACTTCACTGTCTGCTCAGGCAAAAGATATGACCTGTGAAACTGATACTAAAAAAAAAAAAAAAAAAAAAAAAAGCAAACCACTAACTTGTGGGCAAATTGCCAGCCATCATCGTGCTTGTAGTTACTAATGGATTGTGTCTTAAAGAAAGTGACGTTCTCTCCCAGTACACAAACAGAATGTCTTTGGGGAGATCTATAAAGGACAAGACACCCAGCTTCCCTTTCTAAACATTTTCCAGAAAACACTCCCTCTGTCTCTAATATTTCTGTTCTTATCATCAAGGTAAACTTGCAAAATACTTCCAAAATTGAGCCTGCAAACTCAGTGTAGCACAAGATGGGACACCAAAACACAGGAGCTCAGTAGAGACTTTGGTTTATGGCACAGTTTGGTAGTCCTCTCCCACACTAACTTCTCGTTATTCTCCTCCTCCTCCTTTTCTGACACCTCCCTCCTTCCCTCCCTTTAGCATTCCCTTTACTTCATAGGTATCAATTACCTTTCTTCACAGAGATGGTCTAATGAATGTGTAGCTAACTAAACTCTTAGCAATTGTTGTGAACATGCATTTAGCTTTATAAAATAGCTCTTTTTCAGACCTGCAGAAGGGCTGGTGTGTTTGAAAGCTTGTCCTTTTATTTTTTTTTCAGCTATACCAGCTGGTCTAGGAAAAGATATTTTCTCCTCCCACAAACCCTCTTTTGCGTTACCAGCTTGCAATTTTAACCTCACGTGCTGATGACAATTAAAATAAAATGATGTGTCCACAGAACTTGCAATGAAGTACATCATTAGTACAGTACCTTTGCCTAGTTGATCTTCCATCTGTTTCCCAAGCAAGACATCTTAACTTTTAACATGTGTTTTTTTCCGTGTGTATGAACATACATATTTGAGAGTTTTTCATACACGTATTTTTACTCGTTTGCTGTCAGATAGCTTAGATTCCTTTCTAAATTGCAGCCACAAAACTCCCTTTGATATGAAAAAGAAAGGGGTCTGTAAATCTTTGAAAGATTTCCCAAAGCTCCTTTAATATTTGAACTGAAAATCTGAGATTTAAGAAACTTTATTGGAGAACTATTGGGTTTTTTTCTGATATTCCCAACTCTCTCTGCAGAGATTTTGTGGACAGTGACTGTCTGTTCTTCATCTGTGCTCCTAGTGACCCACGTGAATATCTAGCACTGCTTGACATAACTGAATTGCACAAATACACTGAAAGAAGACTTTCTAAAAATCTGCTTTGAAACCGTGGTCTGATACTTGTAGAGCTTTAACCATTGCATGGAGTAATGATACATTAAGTATTAGTTATTCTTAGGTTATGTTTTTTATCTATAGATCTCAGTGCTTTGCAAAGATGTTCTGCTAGCCTATCTGATAGGAACCTGAGCTACAGAGAGATGTGGTGAGCTCAGATGCAGCCCAGCTGTTCAGTGGCAGAACAAATTCTGAATTGTGAGTGTCTTAGTCCTGCACCCTCAGCTCGGCCATGCTCTCTTCTCGGTAGCACGTTGCAGATGTCAGATGAACACACACACACCACAGCACCCCCGTCCCTACCCTCCCCACCCCTCGCCTTAGAATTCATTGTACTTCCAAATACTTAATTTGCATTGGGTTGAAGATATAAATAGCTGATTTAGATTCCCAGGTTCAAGAGGTCTTGTAATGGAAGTGTCACCAGTCTGTAAGCTACAGAAGTGCTGCAGCTGACAGCCTGAGGTTCAAAGAAGCTTGCCACCTAATGATATGTGAACAAAAGGTGCATCAGCCCAACATATTACTGTAAATATTTTCCTTAAAAGGAAGATGGGCTGCTGAACTCAACAGGAGAACATGGCAAAATAAATTCATAACATGTAGCAGGGGGTTGTTGTGAAAAGCTTGCTTTTGGAGATGTTTCTATTTTGCAAGCATCAGCATGCTTGAATTATAGGCCCAGTTTGCAAATGTGTCAGTGAGTTCACCAATGGCATCACCTTATATTTATGTTTTCTTCTGTCTTGATTTCATGGTCAGTGCCAGAAATACCAAAGAATCTTTCATCCTCTCCCTATCTGTTTGGTTGGGGTTTGTTGTTGTTTTGGGGGATTTTTGTTTTGTTGTGGGTTTTTTTGTGTGTGTGTGTTTGAAGATGATGTAATTCTTGGGTTTGGGTCCTTTGTGTGTATAGGATGTGTTACTTCACAAAGAGCATTTTCTTTCCACATTTAAGATTTAATTGCTACTGTAATCTGGGCAAGTATTTATGCAATTAAGTCCTATTCTTATCAGAATTGATTGAGACCTTAATTACTTACCATATCACTATAAAAGTGCTTTTTAAAAAAGAGGATAGATTGATTGAATAAATATTAGGTGTTTATAGAGCTTGGTGAATGTTTTTATAAATTATTTTTCTAAATATAAACCAATCCTTTTCTTTGACTGCATAAGTTGTCTTTTATGTTCTTCCTGAAAAACGTGCAGTCTGGGAATTGGTAAAAAAAAAAAGAGTTCTTCTGCAAGCAAAATTGAATATATATTAATGTTTGCCCTGAATTTTTATCCTGGCCGTTCTTGAAAGCTCCTTACAATTTTCTGGGTTCAGCTACTGAAAAAACAGGAGCTTTATCATGTATCACATATCTTACAGGAATAAAAATGCAAGGTGAGCAAGTCAAAGCAATAGCCAATCTTACAGGTGTTGAGCAATTCAGGAACTAAGATATACTGATAAGAAAATGTTGAATAGCTAACTCTAAATAGCAAAGATGCTGAAAAAGCTGAATTCAGTTTGATTATTGTTCACTGGTATTTTAGCCAGATTTAGTAGAGTTAGAGGCGCTGAGGTCAAGGTTCATGCAAGAGCAGAAAACATAAAATCAGTGAGGGGTGATTGAATAAATTACCAAGAATTTTGTATTGGGATTAAGGTTTTGAACTAACACAAACCCTTGCAGGCTTATTGTTGTGTGTTTTAGTTTGGAAGGAGGCTAGACTAACTTACTCTAGGGTGGTGGGGTTGGGGTTTTTTTTTGGGGGGGGGAGGTGTGTGGCTTTTTTGTTTGTTTGTGGTTTTTTTTTTTCTTTTTAGAGCTGAACTTTTATTCTGTGGTTAAAGGTCCTGGCCAAGGTGACAACAGACACAGTGGTGGTGGAACTATGGCAAAGCAGAAGTGGTGGGCATCTGGGTGAGGTGCAGCAGGGGGGCTGGCACAAGCAGTAGAGGGGAGCACCAGGGAACACATCCCTTCTTTCCCTGCCATGGAAACTGGGAAGCTCCTAAAGGCAGGGACTGCTGAGGGAGGCAGTCAGGTGTAACTGAAGGAGATGTGACCTAGAAATCACTGGCGCTCCAAGTTTGAGGCAATGAATTTTTTTAGTGGTAAATGAAGCCTCATGCTGGGCTTGGAGAAACTGGTTCTGTTTAATCTACTTTGGGGAGTTTTGAGGGATTCCCAAGATAGCTCTTGAGTTGTTGTGTGGGATAAAGGGAGAGATTTTTTAAGAACATATTTACTCTCCAGTACAGGAAGGAATCCTGAGTTTAAATATTCCAAGAAAGCTGGGTCTTTCCCTCCCCAAAATAGACTGAGTGTGGAAGATGAGTTTCTGTCAACATTTGGTCGTGAAAGATCTATTCAAGAGCAGCCTTAGCTTAAATCCCATTCTGCCTGTGTTACCCAGGCTGCTGGCAAGACTTTTCTAGATCTTTTGCAGCCTCTGTGCTGTTTCAAACACACATCTTGGCCCACTGTTTCCAGCTTCATTCATTTTTTGCCACAGTTAAACCCAAAAGGAACCTTAACAGAGCTTCTCTCTCTCCCTCTGTTTCTCTCAGCATTGTGGTGTTTCTCTAATGATATGTATGATGCTATTCTCATTGTGTCAGGAACCAAATATTTCTATGAAATGTATTAGAAATGAGAACTCCCTGTATTGTCAGTGTAAAAATATGCTGAAGACATGCATGACTAAACAGGCAAATGTAATTTAGCTACTGGGAAGTTTAATATTGGAGATGCCTTGTACTGACTGACAGTAGTATAAATGGCGAACAGACCTCTGCAAACATTTGCTGTCCTTACTCTTCACTTCTTAGATTCCTAAGAGAAAGTTAGTTGAGAACAGTGTTACAGAGCTATAAGAAATAATCTTAAGTGTCTCCCAAGCCCTTTTCTTTGTGTAATAGGATCACAGATATCTCTAGATCTTTTTCTAAACAGGCTTCGAAGGCAGCATAGTTTATTGGTATTAGAAAAGCCCTATTACCACTGTAGATAGAGGGGAATTTTAGTAGCAATGACATTATTATTCTACCTAAATCAATAGAGGAAGTTTTTATCTTATTTAGGAAAAAACTGGCTGTGACTGCTGGATGGTGGGTGGGAAAAGAGATAGAGGTGCCAATTAGACTAGTAGCTAGATCTAGAGTAAAATATAAAGGTCTAAAAATGGGATAGGCATATTTGAAGGTGCAACCCTCAAACTCTCTGCTTGCCCCCCAGTCACTAAAGGTTTCATTGCAGATTGTTTTGTAATGTTATTTGCCAGCCATCCAATGCACTCTTCCTTTGCCCAAACAGCAGCATACTTGGTCTTGGCAGCGATAAGCAACTTAACATTTGGCTCATGAGGAAAAGGTCTTTTGGGGACTTCCCTCAACCCGTGTCTCTTAATTTGGTGGTGGTATTCAGAATGCACGTACTGCAAACTTCCTATATCAGGTGATCACCTGAACACTGAATAGCTATTGATCCCCAATACAATTAATGTTTTCTGAGGAAGAAAAGGCACCCCTAGATCTCAGTCTCCAGAAAATGTATCCTAATTGATAGAGCACCCTCAATTGCCTTTCTCTCTGGCTATTCATTTGAGCTTCAGCTCAACTTTTGAAATCTCACGTTTCCATGAGGGACTGAGGGTGCTTCCAGAAGACTTAGAGCTTCGTGGTTAGAAGCTTCCTGAGAAGTGAATGGCCTCTGCTCTGTGAATGGACTCTTCTAAGGGGTCTGATAATCTTCTAATCAGTTTAGACATTTACCTGAGGCACTGGTTTACTTTGAGGGCTAGGGGCCTTAAAATCGTGTGTTGCATAGCCAAGCATTGCATTGCATGTCGCCTTATAGATAATTCCCAATATGTCAAATAGATGTCTGAAATCATAGAAGCAGAAGGAAAGAAGACTTTTAAAGTGGTACCTATGATGCCACCCAGTCAACACAGGGATGTTCCGCAGTAGTTAGTGCAGTCTTCTAAAATGCCATTTAAAAATGAACTCCCTATGGGAAAAGCAAAAAATAAGAAAGCCTGAAGATCTTTGAAATGCTTTTGTTTATTAGGAAAGCCCACTTTGTGGGGTCAAGGGGGAGGGTAAAGAGCTTCCTCCAACCATTACAGCTCCATCAAATGCAATATTACTCCAGTAATGATTGTGATGCCTAATAGTCACGGACAGCAACTTTATTCATCCCAGAAATACACAAAGACAGACAGCACTGCAGTCTCTAAGATACGAAGCTTTCTCTGTTAAATTTGCCATGGATGGTTGGATTCATCAGTTTGCATGCATCTTTGACTGATAGATCATGCTGGATGCTTTAGGCAAACACACACTAATTAGTAGAACAAATAGAAAACCCCGAGGATGCCCATGCTTAATGACATTGCCCATATTCTAAACCGTCTCTATGACAAATTACTCATTTTGTGGCTGTAGGCAGTGCAAGTTAATTTATCTGTATCAGTTGCGAAGTTGAAGCATTCACTTTTAACAAGACACACTGTTTTATACCTTTCTAGGAAACTTTCCAACACTTTAGTTTTTAAACAGAAAAGAAATTGGAAGTAAAAGGCCAGGCTAATTCAGGGATAAAAAAGTAAGAGATAGGATCAATTGTAAGTTTAAAGAGTCAATAGATGCTCATGAATTAGTTAACTTTTAATTAGTTTGGTACCATATAAAAATCAAAAAATTGTGAAGAGGACTTAAAATGAAATCCTCGGAGGACAGTTGAGTTAGAACCCAGAACTCTGGCTCTGAACAGAGGCGGACTGTGCAGAAGTGTGTGTGGTTCTCCTTGTGAATGCTTCAGTCAGGTAATTGCTTTTCAGTCAATCTCAGCAAAAGAAATGAGAAGTCAAGTATGGAGAATGAAGCAAATTCACAGGCATCTTATACCAGTATGGTTATAGTTGTCTTGTTATTTTCAGTTGTGTATTGGTTTGCTTTTCTTTACTGATACATTTGACTGAAGAACCTGGGTAAAGATAACCTTGTTCTCATAAAATGAATGAACTGAACATAGCAGTTAAATGATACCCAAGAGTCTATGACATTGCTGAACTTTAGTCCCATAATTACCTAAATGAACATGGGTCTTCAGAAGCATGCTACCATATATCCTGTGTAACCAAGCCAAGTCAAAGCTTCAGTAGTAAAAGCAGACTGAATATTTTTGCCCTAAAGATGATAGGTCAAGTTGTCCTCATACTGGCAGGTGGATAGGAGAGGAACAGTGAAGGGAGAAGATTGAGTGGCAGCAAATGACCTGGCAGATCACACTGGAAAGTCAGGATTGCTCTTTCTGCATCGTTCCGCAGGATGAGAGGAACAGAAAAAGCAGCTTGTGCTTTTATCCTCTCATCGTCGGACCCTTCTCTCAGCCGTGGAAGTCTCTACAGTCAGCCTGGCTCTTCAAGTAGTCTGGCAGAAGCAACGTAAATGGTACCGTGGCCACTTTTGCAGGTGCGTGCCAAAGACTTGGATGTTACCATTCAGCACCTTTACAAAAGCTTTGACTGCCACCTCTTCAGAAGCATGTGGATAAACATTGTAAATAACTCCATATTTGTAATAAAAGCTAAAATCTCATCCAACTGTTAACATTACCTATCTTTACTGAACATATATTTTGAGGCTGTGCTGGTTTACATTCTTTATAAACATATAACATAAAGACTTAAAATATAGACAACCTTACAGTAGCAAAGCTCTTGGCAGGTAACCTTCCAGAAAGTAAAATGTTCAGCATTGTCACAGAGATGTTGATGAAGAAACAGCTTTATTTGGCATACAACACTAAGTTGTTGCTAAACAACTTCTAAAGGTCGGTTTGGAACCTAAAAATTTGCAAATCTGAAATTAGTAAATGCCTTAGTAAGTGCCAGGAGAGTTTCAAGCTGCTTGCTCTTTCCCATACTTCCTGGGAAGTTGTGCTTAAATGCAGTTGCATTCATCAATCTGCTACAGTCTTGTCCCAGAGAAAGTGGTTAGAAAGGGTTTTGTGCTGTCTTGTACACTGAGCATCCTGAAAGCATTCAGGTCCTGACTGGGGACATTCCTTTCCAACTTTCCCTTCCACTTACAAAGCAGTGGAAGGAAGGAGAGAAGAGTGGTATCCGGGGATCAAAACACTGGATTTGGGGACCCCAGGGGTCCCAGTTCCCTTTTTTCCCCCACTGCTGTAAACTACTTTGGTGGATTTAGATAAGTCAGTCAGTGTCACTGTGCCTTGGTGTGCCTTGTATAAAGGCAAAATAATGAGACCTGCTTTCTCCTCTCTCTATCTCTTTGGGATTTTTCCAAGTATCAGAGCAGACCTCCCATGTTCGCTTAGGTGTTGTGTGCGCGTGCATGTGCCCTTGCATAGCCTGCAACTCTGATATGCACACTTGCAGGTTGATGTAGAAATGAATCTCATGTTTCTGGCACATCCACCTCTCTGCATCTCTCTCCTCTGTGGTACGAGATGCTTACACCCCAGAAGCTGCCGCCGATGCTCCCTACTTGCCGAGTGTGCAAAGAGTGAGCGGTTGTCTCGGTCCATTGGCGCTGATTTAGTTGATAATGTTTACCGCGTCTGTTGGTTTGGAGAAGGATGGGGGTGGTGGGGTGCCGGGAAATTCTTGGAGCCCTGTTATCCCTACAGTAACTATAGACTTGGGCAGGAAT